>NW_006711195.1:0-48367 GCF_000167675.1 Trichoderma reesei QM6a
TGAGCTCGGTACCTTCTTGACACGTAGGTGGATATGATCTTGAATAGCCTATATCCGAACTTTATATTAGTTAATATATTAATACACTAGTCTATCTTTATAATCTATTTATTAGCTTATTATAATCTTTTATATTTAAAATAAAGAAGTAGTTATTTAGCTATAGGATGCTATATATAAATTATAGTAATTATTTCTTACTTAAAAGAAATTTTATACTAGGTTATAATTTTTATTTAAGTATGCTTTATTATACAGAGAGTAAATAAAGATAAGTTATATATACCTAAGCTATAGCTTTTATATAGCATTTACCACTCTGCTTTTTTAACTTTACCTCTTCTCTTTTATTTACCTAACTTCTTCTTTAACCTTTTTCTTTAATAACTATCTTTATTTTTCCTTAAATATCTCTAGCTATTTTTTTTTTTTTATTAACCTCCTTATTTATATTTATGCTCTTGCCCTTGCTTTTTATTATAATCCTAGACTTCTCCTTTTATTATAACCTAGTTTATTTTTATTAAGCTTAGTAAAAAGTGTTATTATAACTACTGCAGTATATTTTAATTCTTATATAGTAACTTATATTTAAAGTAATAGCTAATTAATTTTTATAGTAAATAGCATAATAGTAAGTAAAGTAAATAAAGGTAATAGTATTAGCTATAAAAGGAAAAGGAAAGGTAACTAAATCTAGGTTTATTTATAAAAATAACTACTAGTACTGCATATTAAATAATACTTATAAAGCTAAAATTACTAACTTAAAAAATAAACTAGATATTATATAATTTATTAATATACTTATAGCAGTTAAAGGCTATTAAAAGGATAAACTTTTAAAAAACTAAAAGAAGTTTATAAAGGTTTATCCTTAAATAGCAAGTCTTATTTAATAATCTGCATTTAAGTTTATTTTAAAGCCTAATTAAGCGCTTTATATTTATTTATTAATAAATAAATTAGTTCTTAAAGTAAAAAAGTTTCTTTTTTTTTATTATTTTATAAAGGATAAATAAGGAGACTATAATAAGGCTAAAGTAGCACTAACTATTTATATAATTAAAAAAAGCACTAGCTTACTTAAGTAATAATATAAAGTGTATAAGCTAGTAAAAAAATAAAAAGGAATTATAAAAAGTAAAGTTACTAAAAGTAAAGAGAGTAATAATAAAGTTAAAGAGATAGAAGATGCTAAAAAAGACTAGAAAAAAGAGGATAATAATAATAAAAAAAAAGAAGAAGGGGATAGTAATAAAGAAGGTAATTTTAATAAAAAGATAAATGCTAATAGTATTAATAACACTCTTAATAGTAATAATAATACTTATATTAATAAAGAGAGTACTAGCGCTAGCTAGGATAATAATAAGGCTAGTAAAAAAAAGACTAGTAAAAAGAATATTTATATTAGCTAAGAGAAATATAATAAGTCTTATATTTAATTTATACTAGGTTTAAGCTAATATTTTCTATTATAATAAGTAAATAAGCTGCTTAAAATACTGCAGTTCTATATTAAGTAAAAAAGCAGTAAATAACTAATCCCCTTTAAAATATAAAAAATATAAAGTAAGATATTATTAAAAATGCAGCTATTATAATAAGCTTTAATTTCTAAATATTTATTAATATGCCTAAGCGCCTACTAATAATAAATAATTACTTAAAGGCATATTAACTCTTTTAAGAGTAAGCTAGGGACCTAGATATATTTATTAAGTATATAGTTATTAAGAATAATAAATAGTAATTTTAAAATTTAAGGAGGTTTATTATACTAAATATATATTATAAAGATTAACTGCTAATTTTAATTATAAATATAAAATAAGAATTAAAAAAAGATATAAAGTATAAAAATATCTTAAGCTTTACTTTATAAATAGAATAATAAACTAAGACAGGATTATACTTACTTAAAATAGGTATTTCTTAAAAAGGGTATAGGTTATATATTATAGGCAGTTTTAAAAGTTTATATTAAGAGGGCATAATATTCCTCCTCTAAGTATTTATAACTAAATAGCTAATAGTATTTATTAAGCTATACTTTAATTATATTATATATTTTTACACTTTATAATAACTTTATTTTATTTTTTTATATTAATACTATAAAAAAAACTATTACTAAAGCTAATACTTTATTTTAAATACACTAATTTAAAAGTAAATTTTATATTTAGATTTTAAAATAATATAAAAATATCTATCTTTATATAAGATATTTATATCTAGTTTATTATTTATAAAGTAAGTATAAATAATTCTTTTCTAATATCTTATTATAAAGGTGTCTTAATAATAGCAGCTCCTTATCTATATACTAAAATACTTAGGTCTAAGCTCTTTTTAATCTAAATATATATATAATGCTTTACTTTTTTTTTTTATTTTAACTTTAAAATAACTTTATAATATAGGCGCATAAATAGAAATAAAAAGAATATGCTATATAAGATATCTAGACTCTTAACTGTCTTTTTTTATTCTAACCTTAAGAAAATGCATAAATAGAAAATAAGAAAAATATATTATATAAAATATCTAGACCTTAAGTATAAAAAATAAATAAGGCTATTACTATTTATAGCGCTAGGTCTTAAGCTTATACTTCTTTACCTTAAAGGCAGCAGAAGCTATCTTAAGCATTACTGCATTTTATAGCGCTAGGTCTTAAAATTATACTTCTTTACCTTAAAGGCAGCTAATAGTAAAGCAGCCTTAACAGTCTAGGTATAAGAGATAACAGTAGTAATTATAAAGCTATTAAGGCATAATTATAAAGCCAGGGCTAAAGAGGATAACTTAAAAACTAGGCCTAAAAATTATTATATAGTTAGAATTATATTTTATAAAAAAGCATTAGTAATTAGTAATATAAGGAAAAGTAAAGTTATTACTTATATAATTATTATAATTACTAATAAACTAGGAAAGATAAATAAAGCAGGGATAATACTGCATTTATAATAATTATTATAAAGAGGAATTAAGAACTATAAATAAAAGCTTAGCCTATATAATTATATTAGCTCTTAATAATATATATAAGCGCTTTACTAGCACTATAATAGTTTTATATTATAATTATAGTTTTTTTATATAATATAATTCTTTTATTATAAGGCATTTACAGTTAGCGCTTTTTCTTTAATTAATATTATTATAGTATCTAGCTGTAGAATATTTATAATAAGCAGTATAGATATAAGGTTAGTGCTATAATAAAGAAAACGCTTACTAGCTTATAGTAATTTTACATGCATAAAGCTAAACAGGCTAAGAAAATAATTTTATACCCTATCTTAAGCTAAATAGCCCTTAGTAACTAAAAATACTATCATGCTATAGAAAAAAATGTTATAACAGCGCTAAAATAATAACCACACCCCTTATAAAAAACCCCCCCCGGGCTGCTAGGAAGGTACCTACAGTACAGTACCTCCCTACAGTACGTACAGTTCTCTATGACAACCAAGCGGCCAGAGCTTCAGACGGGCTCTGCTTGATCAGAGACAAAAGGTCGACAAACTTGCTCATCCTTCTCTCTCTCTCTCTCTCTTCTCCCTCTTGTTCCCTCTCCTCCTCCCTCTTGCCAGCTTCATCATCACGTCTCCGTCGCTTCACCGAAATACAAACATGGACCACAGCCACCACATGCACGCCATGGAGGGCCACGAGGGCCACGGCGGCCACGGAGGAGGCATGCAAGACATGTGCAGCATGAATGTGAGCAAGAAACATCACCACCTCCTCCTGCTTGTTCCCCCTTCGGCCCTGATGCTGTTCAATGCCTGCCTGCCTGACTGACTGACTGACTGGTCCTCCCATCTACCTATCTAGATGCTCTTCACCTGGGACACGACCAACCTCTGCATCGTCTTCCGCCAGTGGCACGTCCGCTCCACCGCGTCGCTCATCTTCTCCCTCATCGCCGTCGTGCTCCTCGGCATTGGATACGAGGCTCTGCGCTCCGTGTCTCGTCGTTACGAGGCCTCTCTGGCCACCCGGCTGGAGACTGTTCCTAGTGAGTCGATATACCTTCTCTCTCTCTCCTCTTATATTTCTTCCGCTTTGCTTCGGATCTCGCCGTTAGTCTCGACAAGAGACAAATCGAATACCTGCCTACTTCAAGCTCGGCGAGAAAGTCCTCAAATATCCTTCCCACCCCCACCCCTAATCCTCAAAGAGTGACCTCTCTTGCAAAGTCAGAAAAAAAAAACAGAGAAGAAATTGCGCATGCTAAGACGCCCTTGAGCCATCCCCGAGCATGCCTACCGCGATGATGAAGAGATTGTTACTGAGACACCCGCCTTCCACCGCTCAGGGCAGAACCGCGAAACCGTCAGCAAGCGAGGCCACGTCATCAAGGCGACGCTCTATGCCATTCAGAACTTTTACGCCTTCATGCTCATGTATGTCTCTCTCTTCTCTTCTCTTCTCCCCTCTCCGCACACCTTCCCGAGTGTTAGTTACCCTTGGCTGTTGTTTCTGACCGGTGGCCTTGGCGGATCCTCAAGGCTCGTCTTCATGACCTACAATGGCTGGGTCATGGTGGCCGTCTCGCTGGGGGCCTTTGTCGGCTATCTCTTGTTTGGCCATTCTACGTCAGCGACAAAGGACAATGCTTGCCATTGAAGGAACGTTGTCGGCTGTGCCTCTCGAACGAGCATTGGATTTCCCGTTGGCAAGCGATGACGGCGTGTTTTGCATGCAGCATTTGGCTATCATATATGGCTGAACAGATATTACAATATCCGCACAGACTCATCCGCTGTGGTCTTTATGAACTCAATTCAAGATAAAAGTCGTCGTCTTGCTCTATGCATTACGCAAAAGTGAATCATCATCAGAGTGGCCGCCGAGTCCAGCGGCGTGCTTTGTCTTGCGCCAGCGAGCCGACTCGGTCACATCTTGGCGGGCTTGTCTTCGTCTCTCTTCACAGGGAGGCTATTCTCGTGACTCTCGTCCAGCGCGCCCTCGTCCTGCGCGACTTTGATGACCTTGAGATCCCCAAAATCAAGATTGTGTTCCATCTCGGGCTCCTCGTCGTACGCGATCCTCGCCGCGTCGACCAGCACCCTGCCCGTCAGGCCCCAGACCTTGAACCGGCCCTCGTGATCCTGACTCGCCTCGAGCTGGTCCGCCAGCTCGATCTGGGCCGCGCTGCCGCGCCTCGGCCGGGAGACCCTCTGGTTGTTGACGGGCACGTAAAAGTTGTGGACGCGCCACTGCTCGCCCTTGTAGCTTGTCCAGGCGCCGTCGTACCAGTGCCCCGGGGGCAGCGTCTCGCCCGGCCGCGGCGGCAGGTCGGTGGCCTTGAGGAAGTTGTAAAAGGGGGCGCTGAAGACGGCGGCGACCTCGCGGGCGTCGAGCCGGGGCATCATGGAGTCCTCGACCAGGGCCGGGGGCGAGTCGGGCGAGGTGCGGTCGGCGTGGAGGAAGGCGACGCAGGGCGTCACGACGAGGTGCGTGCGGGCCAGGGACGGGGGCAGGTAGCAGAGCTGCTCGATGCGGAAGGGCTTGGGGATGCGTGCGTCGTCCATGGGGAGGCCGATTTCTTCGTAGGCTTCTCGTCGCGCAATCTGGTCTGCAATCATGTCCGTGTTCAGCCTGTTGCTCCTCTCTGTCTCTGTCCCGCCACACACTCTCTCTTTCTCTCTCTCTCTCTCTCTTCACAATCCAAGGGGCTGAAGGGCTCTATACACATACATGGCGTCTCGTCCCTACTGTCTGCTTTCCCCCCCGGCAACGCAGCATGGCCCGAGAAACTCCTCAGGCTGGCCGCGCGCATCGTAATGACGACCCTCAAGTCGCCCCATCGATCCGCAAACAGGAGCACCAGGATGGCCGCCCGCTTGCGCGCGGGCAGCGCATCCCACAGCGGGAACGGAGGAGGTCTATACACTCGGAGTCGGTTGATGGCGGCCTATGCAGCGTCAGCAAAATGGGTTTTGCATCCAATATCGATATATATATATATATATTTGAAAGAGCAAACAAAAGAAAAGCATAAAAACTTGAACGGACCGACCAGGGAAAAGGGATTCAGGGACGCCATTGTCGAAGCATCATAGTACAGCGATGCGCCTGTGTACTCGTGATGCGCAGCGTCGACGCCGCTCAGCGCCGAGGCGATTCCGCTCTTGACCTGCGCGACTTCGGCTTCGGACAGGGACAGCGAGGAGGAGGAGGCGGCGTCCGACGGCTCGGGCGCGGATGCGGGTGCGGATGCTGTGGGATTCGACGACGACGACGACGGTTCTTGGTTCCACGACTGCTGCTGCTGCTGCTGTTCCTGTGCCTGAGGGGTCATTCTTCCAGCGTCACGGCTTCTGCTACTTTTTTTCTTTGTGCCCCTTTCCTATTCGCCCTGTCATGCAGCACGGGGGGGGCTGTTGTTGTTGGTTATTGTCCAAGAGCCACGCACGGCGCTTTGCGTCGGGGTTGGATGGAGGGGAAGAGAGGGAATGATGACGGAGTGGAGATGGCGGGATCGGAATCTGGGGGTGGTTTTAGTCAAGTTGATACTAGTAATAGTAGTAGTAGTAGTAGTAGTATACTGGAGCGGGGGGGGGATGATGACACCAGCCGAGGAACGGGCCGGTGGCCGGGGGGGAGGAGGAGGTGAGGTTGAGATTTTGAAGGAAGATGTCAAGATTTCCAAGGTTGAGAATTTGGACAGTTGGTGTTTGAGCTAGAGGATGGACTGGGGCTGGTCTATGGCGGTTGGATGGCAAGACATCAAGGGCTGTGACGACATGGACAATGCATTCGAAACTCAGGAACAACAAGATCAAGTGAGTGCACATCTGTCTTATCAAGAGCCCTCGAGGGAGAAGAAGAAACGATATAACAACAGCCTCCGCATTAGAAGACACCTGCATAGTATTAGTAGAAGTAACCCAGGAATCCAATCCAATCAACAGCCTCCCACGATCCAACACTCCGGTCCATGCATTCCAGCCCTTCCTCCTCCTCCCCCCCCCCCCTTTTTTTTTTCTTTCTCCAAGCCCTCAACCAGTCCAACAACCCCTTCAACTTCACCTTCAACACCACCACCACCATCATCATCCTCCTCCTCCTCCTCCTCCTTCTTTACAACAGCGCCGCAATGCCCGCAGCCAGCAACCCAAACACATCCAGCGCCTTGACGCCCGACGCCGCGCCCGAAATCACCGGCGGCTGCGTAGGCTGAACGGGCCTCGTCTCGTTATGATGCGGCCTGTGGCCTTCTCCTTTCTCGCCCTCCCCTCCCTTGGAGGAAGAGGCGCACTTGCTAGAGACCTCCTCCGGGTCGTGCGATCCGTCAAAGGGGTTGTAGCCCAGGCACTCTGCGTAGTTGGACGCGCAAAACGACAGGTTGGCTCCCGGCGCGGCGCGGCACCGGTTGTACTCGTCGTAGCACTTGCACTCGTCCTTCTCTCCATCCTCCTCCTCCTCATGGTGGTGATGAGAAGAAGAAGAAGAAGAAGAAGAGGGAGACTTGGTGTGCCAGGGAGCGCCAGCAGAGGCGGAGGAAGACGGAGACGACGATGATGGCGCCTGGGGGGAGCACGCCGTGGGCTGGACGAGGTCGCCGTTGACAAACGGGTTGTAGCCCAGGCAGCTGGCAAACTCGGAGGCGCACTCGGCCATGTTGGCCTCGGGCTTGGTCGCGCAGGCGTCGTGCGCCTCGGAGCACTTTGCGGCGCATTCCTCGGGCGTGATGGCGGCGGCGGCGGCGCTGTCGCTGTCGCCGACGGTGCTGCTGGTGGTGAAGTCTGCCATGGCCGAGGAGGCGACAAAGGCCGTGATGAGGAGTGCGGAGCGCATCTTGATGTTGATGAAGATGAAAGTGTGAAACGAATTATATGCGTTTTGTTTTGGCGATGTGACTGAGTGGATGGAATTGTGGTTTATCAAGTCCAAAGAGGAGATGCGAATGAATGAGATGAAAGCTGAAGAGCATAAAATGTTCAGAATCACCATTTGCTCGTCTTGGCGGGATCATTCAGCAACTTTATATAACCAGCCATTTTTTTTTTCCTACAAAAAGGGAGCCTTGATATAAACACAAGAGAGTTGCCCAGCTCGAGACTATTTGGCTTCGGCATTCCAGCAAACGAGGCGAAGACTTGTGGTGTTCCAGCAATCGCGAGACATTGGACTGGGGCTGTGCTGGCGATGCTCCGAGACAAACACACACGCATATAAACAGTATCTATATACATACATACATACCTACATAAACAGCCTGCGTGTGTTGACCTGGAGTTGGTTACCCGGGGAAATGGGACTGGATTCTTCTCCTCCCTTTGCTTTTCGGTTGATCGGCCGATGATGCGAGGCATTCATGAGACCCGATTCCTCAGCATCAATAGCAGAGACAGCTGTTGTATCATCAGGGGGTGAGGTTGTTGAGGATCAAGTGTGTCGCGTTATATCGGGACCAAGGTACAGAACGCCGTCAAATGAGCAACAACTATAAACCTCATTGCAATAACCAAATACACAAAATAAAGAAGCCAACAACATCTACAGAAGATGCCAATCAAAAATAGCAGCCAGCCAGCCGAGCTCCCGCAAAAAAAAAAAAAAAAAAAAAAAAAAAAAAAAAGGCAAACATGCCAAGGAGACAGCCTACATTCCTCGTTCCCACCCCTTTGTCTGATTCTTTCTTCACAGCCTCATCTGGAGAACCTAATTGAGTAGTCATGTCGATCCTCGCGGCGTCATTCCTCGAGAAGGTGACAATGACATCAAGACTCGAGCAGGATCACCTCAAGTTTCGTGTGATATGGTAAGAAAGTGCTATACAGACAAGATCACCATATCTATGACACGCAACAGCGAGAAATCAGATACCTACCTTGGTCCTTTAACATATCAGCCTTTGATTCTCAGAATCAGCTGCTACACTTCTTCATAACACGGCTTGTCTTTCGCTATCACGATGAAACAAAGATTCGTCAGAACACAGTGATCGGGTTCAGAGTCCGCTCAGTAGAGCAAAGGTTCACCATACAAACTAGGTATTGCCTACTACCTCTTTACATACCAAGTAACCCAGCAACAGCCAACATGTATGAAACTGCCCAGGTCCCCTCCTAGATCCTGGCTCCGACTCACACGAAATTTCCATTTTCACACAACTCTTCGAGTCTAACTGTCCAAGAGTCAATATTGAACAGAGACATTCTTTCATAGCCAATTGAGCACTGATTTCTTGGTACGCAGCTGCATTAATAAGCTCACTCTGTGTTTTTTGATACTCGGCGGGTTGACTAATGGGCGGCCCACTAGGCCCCC
The DNA here is from genome assembly GCF_000167675.1 of Trichoderma reesei QM6a. Lineage (NCBI taxonomy): Eukaryota > Fungi > Ascomycota > Sordariomycetes > Hypocreales > Hypocreaceae > Trichoderma > Trichoderma reesei. The sequence goes on from NW_006711195.1 coordinate 9,301, forward strand.
GCCTCTCTCTACGAGAGAGGCGGAAATTTAACCCGTATCTTTATACAATCCGTATCTCACTTTTTATACTTTAAATAAGTGCATCTATATAAATATTGCCTAAATAGGCATAGTAAATATACTTATATAAATATACTATACTTATTTAGGTAATATTAAAATCTTAGCTATTTTTACTTAATAGTTATTTTTTAATTAATTCTTTAAATAAATAAATAGTAAAAGTTTACCTTATATTTTCTTATATAAATTTATAAGGAAAATATTAATATTTTAAATAACTAGCTATTTATAGCTAGTTAATATATACTATTATATATTTTTATAAAGCTTATTTTTTAATTTATTTATTAAAAATATATTAATTATATATTAAAGATATTATTAGCTATAATAACCTAAAAGAAATATTATTATATATATATAAATAATAAAAAAGTTATTTTTAAATAATTTAATATAATTATAAAAAAATATAAAAAAATTTAAAAAAAATTCTAGTTTTATAATATATAGTATTTTATTTTTTAAAAAAATTTATAAATAATAATTACTAATAATTAAAATTTAAGTTATTTTAAATAGCTTATATAAGCTTTATATAATAAGATTTAATAAGTTATAATTAATTTTATTATAAAATTTTATTAATTTTAATAAAGTTTTTATTTATAGCTATTTTTATAAGCTAATTAATTAATAATTAATTTTTAAAATATAATACTTAAATTTACTATAGTAAAGTCTGTTAAGGAAAAAGAAAATTATAATGCACTTTTACTTAATTTTTAAAAACTATTTATATAAATAATTATTTTTAAAAATAACTAAACTATTTAAATTATTATAAATATTTTTTAAAAATAATATAATACTTAAGTTACTAATATATAGATTATTTAGTATTTTAAGCTAGTATTAATTAAGTAATAAACTATACTATCTTAGATATAGAGATACGGATTGTATAAAGATACGGGTTAAATTTCCGCCTCTCTCGTAGAGAGAGGCGGGGGCCTAGTCAGGGCCGCTTACTAGTCAACCCGCCGAGTATCCTCTTTCTGGCCCTCAAGTATTTTCTAAGCTAGACAATTATGGCCGTTATTGAATCCAATGCCCCTATCCCAAATCAACAATTTTATAGTATATTCAACACAACCCCCCAAAGACAAAAAGACAGCAGAAAGGTGGTAAAGTATCGTGTACGAAGCAACAAAATGAAAAGGTGATTTTTGTGACCAAAACCATAACGGAGGGGGATATCCATGCGCACCAAAGCCCGTTTTACTCCGTAGAATGACACCCAGAAGGACAAAAGCGCAGTACTAGTAGTATCGAAATGCAGCAAAACAAAGAAACCAGGAAGGGGTGTTGAGACAGTCCAGATAACGTCCACCATGCTTGTAACATAGATTCGTGCCCATTGTTGATCATGCCTTCGTTTCATGTAAAAGACAAAATAAAAAGGAAAGGGGGGGAGGGGGGATACAGAGTGCTTTCTCCCCGATGCAGTTTGTAACACGATGCTTCAGTTCGTCGTCTTCTTACTCGGCTTGCTGGTCCCTTCGTCTCCTGCCCACACCCAGCAACCGAGACTTGACCGATCCTCGCTTCAGGGAGTCCTCGTCCCGGCTATCCCTGACACGCTCTTCGCTCCTGTGCGAGAAGCGGTCTCTGCGCCACCGTGACCTGCTGTTTGGCCGGTCGCTGTCCGAGTCGCTGCTCTCCTCAAACATGCTCTTGGGCTCGGCGGGCTCCTCGGGCTCGGGCTCGGGAGCAGCGGGTGCCTGCGACGGGCCCTCGGCTGAGCTGCTGCTGCCCGTCCTCCGCGTGTTGGGGTCGGCAGTCGTTGGTCGCCGTCGCAAGCGGCCAAACTGGGAGCCGTGCCTGAAGCTCATGATGGACGATCGCCTTCCCTTTGGCTCCTGGACAGGCTCCTCGGAGCTGGTCTTTCGCACGGAAGACGCAGCTAGTTCGGCAGCAAACTTATGGTACTCGCCGGCGGTCATGTCCTCCTCGTCGCTGAGGTATTCCTCTTCCTCCGGATCCGCCGCCGGGGACATGTAGGCGTCATCCTGTGCAAGGAACTGGCCCACGCCATCCTGTTCAAAAATCCGGGCACTGCGGCGGCGGCGGACAGACGATTTGGGCCCCAGGGGGATTGCAGAGGCAGAGTGTGGCGATCCTGGCCCCCATGAGCTCTTCTTGCTGGATAAACTGGCCATGCCATCGTCGTCTTCCAGGACCGGTACCAGCCCTTCATCTGGCGGCTGCAAGAGATTGGTGGACTTCGGGGCGAAGGGGTCTTCAAAGGTTCGGCTGCTTCGAGCGACAGGCTCTTTCTCGGGCTCCTGGGAGGCGTTGCCCGTGAGATTCGAGACGTCAACATCGTATCCCATGAGCTGCAGCACCTTCTTGGATTGGCGGTGCTTGAGGCTGTGGACAGGGCTCGGCGGGTTCAACATCCGTGGAGGCAGGTTGGAGTTCCTGGCAGGGGTCCTCGGCGAGAGGCGGGGCGAAGCGGTTCGTGCTTCAGCTTCGACTTCCATGTGCAGCGCCTCGGTCGACGCCGGCCCCAAGCCCGGCCCCACCGGCAGGGCATTCGGCTTGCTCTTCCTCTTGCTGATGTTGAGAGGCGGCGGGACGACAGCCTTGTTCATCATGGGCGGCAGAGGCGGCAGAGGCCTCGATGCGTAGGCGTCGGCATTGTCGGGCTGCGATGCCAGCGGCGTCACTGGGCGGCTGTTCCAGTGAGCCGGCGCCGAGGTGGGCGAGGGCGGATCGGAGGCGGACCGTACGTGGAACATCTTTTCCCGGGAGTCAACTGGTGCTTTCCAACAAGCCTGGGAACCACTAGGAAGTGCTAGCAGGAGGAGCTGAGTGAGTATGAAGAGGCCGTGGTATATCAGCTCGAACCCAAGTCTGGCCTGTTTATATGATATGGTCAGTGAGGGAGGAGGAGAGAGGCGAAGAGGCAGGACGGCGGCAAGCACCTGGTATAATAGTAATAAGGACCGACAGAACAGGGCAAGCCCCCCAGGCAAGCAGTGGTCAAGGCAGGGCCAAGCAATCCCAAAGCAGCCCACGTGGATATGAGTGCACCGGCCTCTGGGGTATGAAATTGACCGTGAAGTCGATGGAGCAGGAGAAAACAGCACACCACAGAGCCCTGCCTATGCTTGGAGCCACCCCCACAGGGTACCCCTTGGCTTGTTAAAGCGGGAGGAAAGACGAAACGCACAGGCGGGTACAAGTATTAGGAGTGAACGGTGAGATTCGGTCTAGCAAAAATGTGTACAAGCGTGCGTGCGAGTGTCAGTGTTAGGAGGGGAAAAGAGACTTGGAGACGGAGAGGAGGAAGAAGAAGAAGAAGAAGAAGAAGAAGGACAAGAGGACAAAGAGACCAGAAGAGGCAGTGGAAGAGGACAGGGAGCGAGAGTGATATGAGGACGAGGGTGAGGAAGAGCGTGTGTGAGGAGCATCAGCTTCGGATGCAACAAGGCGAGCGCATGCTCGTACCGCTTGTACCGCTTGTACCGCGCACAAAGTCGTACAAAGATGCGAGCAAGGCCGTCGAGATACCATTCTCGCGCTGCATGATGCGTATGTGCACGAAGAGTCCCGTGTGGTGGTGGTGATACCAAGTACATGCTCCGTACCGCAGTACACAGACCCAGATCCAGAGCCAAATCCCTTCTCCGTGGTGCATACGAAGTACAAAATGCAGTAATAATGCTTGCAATCCATGCAGACAGACCCAGGGAGGGGCGTGGGTGGAGGGCCATGCCATGGGTAAACGACATGGGCAGGGAGCAAACAGTGCTAGTCGACAGCATGTAAGATGACAATAGCCATCCTCATCCGGCATGGCCGATCACCACCACTGCCGAGTGGAGGAGACGATTGTGCCGCGAATTGGCAGAGCAAACTGAGCGTGGGCTTCGACAGCTGACAATCATCCGCGTCAACATCAAGTGTAGATGGAGCCAAGCACCCAAAGCCGAGAGAGAGGGGGCCGATTGCGTGCATCAACGGGCATCCAATGGCGAAAGGCCAGAGGAACGATCGACAGGAATGGAAGAAACGAAACAAGAGGAAAAGGGCAAGACACGGCCATGCAACGACATCCAGGGCGGCTCATGACCTTTCGGGATCCTTCGCCAAGCTTGCACGGCTCTCTGGGGGGAATGCAGCTCAGCTAAGGCTGCGAGTGCCATGCCATGGGCATGCCATAATAACCATAACCAATCTCAGTGCCATCGTATCGCATCTTGGTCGGGATTTTCGGCGTATCCTCCTACTACACAGCTTGACAGCCAACACCAACCCGCACTCCCAAAGTCTTCCCCAAACTTCCTTCGCTCGCTCCTCAGCCTTTTGCCACATCAGCACAGACGGAACATGCAGCCGTGGTGAGAAAATGGGCATCGTGATGGGCGTCGTGCATTCCAGTCTGACATGCTTCGTACCCAGTGGACGCTCGTCTTCCCTTGCTTGACAAGCTATCGCCTCGGTTGATTCTTCTGCATCCCGTGATTTCGTGCTTCGCGCCAGCAGCAGCCTCGCGCGGGAGTGTTTCCTAGGATATGAGCAATTCGCCCCCGTTCATGCAGCATGGTCGTAATCCTGGAGTTTTGCACATCCCGGCACATTTCACGGGTGCTGCAGCCCGTCGTCCTGGAACGCAATCTCGCTTTCTGCGTCTCTTTCCAAGGGCCCTTGCCCGGAACCTACAGCCCGTCCATGGCCCTCGCCGTCGCACCGCCCCGACGGGCATTCATGCTATGGTCGCATAGTGCGCCTGTGCGAAGAATGGTCGAGGCACATCGTCGTCAGAGCTGAGGGCGCAGTTCTCTCTGCTCGGAGCGTAAACTCGTATGTAGAGGAGCATGCAGACTCGTGGTCTCCCGTGTGTCGCTGCAACAATCAGTAGCACTGCCAGCTTCTGTCAGTCAGTTTTGACTAGGCTCGCCCAATGCGTCGGAATGGAGCACCTCAGACGCTGCCAATGCTGACCCTCACCTCTAGATCGGTCGTTGCATGCAGGGAGGGCATTTGCCTTTTGGCCCCTCTGACGGAGCCTCGGTGACCGGGTATCGTCCTCCTGGCCTGTCCGGTTCAGGGAGGTCTTTCCCCTTCTAGCACCCAAGTCGTGACAGCTCTGGCGGAGCATGATTTGTGCCCTTCCATCTTGCATAGAGCTCCCCTTGTCGTGCCTCAAACAGGCCACTTCTTCCCCGTATGTGACCCCTCGTATGCGAAGCAATCCTGTAACTCTTCGCACGTGGCGCCGGCGCAGATAATTGCAGCAGGAGCATATATTGCTTGCCAAGTCGCGTGTATCCCTAGCTGTTGAGGCTACTATCATGAGTATGATCCCTGTCCCGCCCTGCAAGCGGAATTCACGGGGTCCCAGGAGCCTCAAGGCGCTGCTCGGTATTCCGCGCCGTCGTTAGCTTTGCGTTGATCTGTATCACTATTCGACGGAGCTACCAGACGGCTGTTTCACGCTCGCAACTGACAGATTTCGTCGTCTTTTCTCTCTTGTTTCAAAGCACTCCTTGGCGGGCTCGGCTCATTTCGTTTGGCCATGGTATCAGGCTTATTATTTTCCGCGTGGGGGCTGCCGCTGTCCACTACCGGTCAACCAGCTGTACGAGTAGATGAGCACTCCGTACTGGCCGCCCGAGTAATACTTCACATGCCTTGCGTCGTAATCGGGGCCAGGGATTCGTCGCCTTGTCGATGTGATAAATTGCGTCGCCAGTTCAGCCGTCGATGCCGGTGATAATCGTCCGACCTACCTGACGAGCTGGAGAAGAAGATCCATGAACGTCGGGTCATTGTCTCTGGTTCCTCCAATCAGCCGAAGACGCGCTGCTGCCTCGTTGATCGTGGTGGTGCGACCGGCATTTGACGAGCCCTGCCCGCCTATCACTTCGTAAACCTGCAGAGTCCCTAGCCCCCGGCCCCCAATTTCCTCGGCCCCCCATGGCCCCCTGTACATCGAAGAAGTGCTATTTACATGTGCGGTACAAGTGGTGATGATGCAGTATGTAACGACCCAGACTGCCTGTTGGTGTGTAAGAGTACCGAATGTTCCGCGATATCTATATAAATAGAAAGAAAGAAAGAGAAAGAGATGGAAGAAAGAGAAACCAGTTGCAAAAATGTTTTCAAATCCAAGAGCGCGCCAGTTGCTTTGTACAGAGAAGGGTTAGGGAAGATATCCACGCCCCCAAAAAGTGTGCTTGAAGTGCTTCTTCTTTTCCCCCTTCGGCCGAAACGATCAACGACAGACACTCGGCCAAATCATACGTCGTGCGGCAGCCGCCTGCTAATCATCGTCGTCCTTTCCCTGATAGTCGCCCAGCAGAATATCGTCGATGCCGAGCCCTGTAGATGTATTCCTAATCCATTCCGTCTCGACGCGGAAAAAGATCCACATCCACCGGCGGAAGACCTCTAGCAGCTCAATGAGGAAGATGCCACTCTCATAGTCGCTAAATTTATCCAGATGGGGACTCAGCTTCATCGACCACGAGCAACGCAGCATCAAATCAAGGCCAATCACGGCGTAGTACAGGCCAGCGGAGCGGAAGACGAGCCGATCGCGCAGGCCCCACGGGTGGTGCACTGATGCCCGCTCTCGCGAGGAAAAGAGCGTCAGGTCCCAATCCTTGGCCACGTCCCAGTAGAATGAATACAGCGAGTTGACCGTGACGGCGACCAGCCAGGCCCGGTGCAGGGCGGCCATGTCGCTATCTGGCCCGGCCCCCCTTTGCATGGCGCTCGTGATGATGACGGGGAATGCGGTTGAGTACTTGAGCGCGTTGGCCAGGTGCTGGCCACCCCAGCCCGTCGACTCCTTGAAGGGGGCCCGGCGAACTCTCAGGTACTCGATGAGGCACTGGCGCAGACGGATCATGCTCGGTATGGCCATGAGCAGTGGCACAAAGAGTGTGCCCCCGCAGCTCCTGTTGGGATGATCCGTGGAAGAGCCCCCAGCGCTGAAGAACATGCACAGCGTGACAAAGACGTCGCCAAACACCTTGGCATACGATGTCAAGACATCCGCCAGCAAGATGTCCCCAAACTTGCCATCCTGCGCCTCCGCAATCCCGCCGATGCTTACGCGGCGCAGCGTCGCAAGGAAGCGCCTCCGGCCACCCGTAGGCAGATTGCGCAAAGGGACGAAGAAGCATGCCACCAGAGCGACCAGGTATGTCATGGGCATCCAGTCGTAGGCGATGACCCGGGCTGGCACGTGCCAGGTGCACAGCCAGAACAGCACAATGGACAGCGAGAATAGCGCCGACAAGAGTATGGCCAATCGGTACGTCGACAGGTGATGCGAAATATGCTGCGGCGAGCTTCGTCCGGGGTATCGGATCAAGGAGGGAACGTCGATTCGGAAGGCATGCAGCCAATGGAGGTTAAGACCCCATCCCCAGACAGCTATCAGCTGTGATGTTAGCATTGTTGATGCGCTGTAGGACCGGTTCGCCCAGAGACCCTGCGCGAATCGAGCACAACTTACCCAGAGTGACTATGAAGCCGACCCGGTATGGCAGAGGAAACACCAGGCTGAAGGCATCGAGCTGAGGCTCTACCGCAGGATCGCCGTCCATGGTGGAAACGTGTTGTCAGCCCAATTGCATCCGCGAAGAAGCATTAAAGGAATAGACATGGAGGGAGCGCCTCTGCCAGTGGTCCCCTAACGAACGTCTGTGCTCTTCCCTGCGCACGTTGTGTGATATGATCAGAGACAGCGTCGATAATGTCTGGCAGAGGAAGAAGAAGAAGAGGTCAATTGATGTCTGAGGCGACAAAGGACCAAGCTGTCCCTTGCATTTTTGGCGCCAAAATTTAAGGGTAGGTACTACGGAAAAAGGTCCCTGCCGCACCAAAATTTAACCTACGTCACAGCGTTGCGACTGTCACTTTTTACGTCGGAAACGGTAAGACAGCGTAACTTAAAGAACAGTGAGCCCAGATTGAGCCGTATCACTGAATTCAACATTACCTACTGACTCATTAGCTAGGATTAATTATGTATGCTGCTGAGGGCTGTTAAAGGATTATGGTAGACGAAACGTTGCTACGCCTAATCGGACAACTAATTCAGCAAAGTGACGGGTCGACTATTTTGCTACTGACAGACCTTCGTCAAGACAACGGAACTCTCACCAAAGAAAAGTGGTGGACATCAGTGTTGTATCCTGACGGATAAAATGTAAATTTCCATATATCAATTATCAGTCTCCGTTACATGGAGAACACCGGCATGTCACTCTCACATGGCTTCAATACCTGGTATGTAGGATACCTTAGTATTAGCCTAGGGTACCCAGCCGATCTAATGGCACCTCAGCCAGCACTAACAAGCAGCCGCACGGGACCCGAGACTTGTCCCGAGGTCCAGCATGTTAGCTGGAGCGCTAACGCCTGGAGCAGCATGCGCGCGCCCTTGGAAATTGGAACCTCTTTCAACTCCAATCTTTCAACATCGTCGCCAGCATCCATCATCTCGCCGTCATATCTTCATCGTCATCATGTCTCTACTATAACAATTTCTGTTATCTACACCTACCGCTGTCACATGATTACACAAATACTTCCTCAACTCGGCTTCACGAAATAAAAAAGACAGAGAAAAGAAGCAACACCAACAATCACACCCCAAAACATGGCCTCCTCAACAACAACAACACCACCACCCCAGCCATCCCCATCCTCATCGCCCTACCCCTTCGCCGCAGCCCCCGACATCGTCCGCTCCCACCAGAAAGACGCCTACTTCACCGGCAACCTCGCAAACTCCCTCACCGACCTCCACCGCCGCCTCTTCGGCGCCCGCTCCGCCCACGCCCTCGCCCCGGAGCTCCGCACCGCCGCCTCCCTCCTCTACTTCGGCCTCACCACCCTGCCCGGCAACCGCACCCTCGGCGAGGAGTACTGCGACCTCGTCCAGGTCGACGCCTCGGCCCGCCTCGCCCTCCCCGCCTTGCCCTCCCGCGCCGCCTACATCGCCGGCACCATCCTCCTCCCCTACCTCGCCTCCCGCGCCCTCCCCGGCCTGCGCGCCCGCCTGCGCCGCCTCATCGACCGCCGCCTCGCCGCCCTCCGCCAGCAGGACAAGGCCAAGACGCGCCAGGCCCGCGTCCTCGAGTACCTCTCCGCCCACCTCTCCTCCCTCACCTCCGCCGCGCCCTTCCAGGCCGTCGTCCTCGCCCTCTTCTACTTCAACGGCACCTACTACGAGCTCACCAAGCGCATCCTCTCCCTGCGCTACGTCTTCACCCGCACCGTCCCCGACACCCCCGATCGCGGCGGCTACGAGCTCCTCGGCGTCTTGCTCGCCATTCAGATGGCCGTCCAGGCCTTCCTGCACGTCCGCGACACCTTCTCCTCCGTCTCCGCCTCGGCACAGCGCGAGAGGCTGGGCTTCCACGCGGGAGAGCTGGACGTCTCTCTCAGCCACAACAACAACTACTCCGCCTCCAACAACGACCTCCTGCTCAGCGGCGTCGGCACCGTCGGGCCGCAGGCGACGAAAGTGGACATTGCCACGACGACGCATACCCCCGTGAGCGGCGTCCCGCGATTCCACCTCGAAAACGATTCGACAATGGGGTATATCAAGGGCAGCCAGCAGCGCAAATGCACCTTGTGCCTCGAGGAGATGAAGGACCCTGCCGCCACGCAGTGCGGCCACGTCTTCTGCTGGGAATGCATAGGGGATTGGGTGAGGGAGAAGCCCGAGTGTCCCCTGTGCAGACGCGAGGCCATGGTGCAGCACATACTCCCTTTACGCGTCATGTAGCCAGCTTCTTTCATATCTTGTGTGTTTTTTTTTTGTCAAGCGAAATCAGATGTTCTTGGATAGCTAGGTTGTGATACTCCATACATGTAGTCAATGCGTTGGTTGGCGGGGGAAAACTGGAATAGAAGATGTAGAACATAGAAGAGGTAGCTAGAAGGGGTAATAACAGAATAAAACAAAGCAGATGCCTTGCTAGGCTTGTCAGCCAATGATCCATCGCCCATGCCATCATACAAATGGAAATGAAACGGGATAGAAGAATTGAACAAATAAAAAAAGCTTCCCCATCATGCACTCCCCCTTCGTGGTATCATGAACCCCCCATTACTGCGCCCATTGCCCGTCCTTCCGCCTCATACCGCAGTAGTAATGCCACAAGATTAGTTGACAATCCCCATGCACGGTCGGGACCACCCCGTACAGACCGCACATGCGTGCGTCGAGATGGCGCCGCCCGGATTCTAGGCAAGGTCGTCCGTGTTGTTGTTGTTGTTACAGAGGGGGAAGACCAAGCTTGTCCGTCTATCCGTGACCCTTTAAATAGTATGACAGATAGAAGACAATAGTGGTACAGATCCATTCCGGCCAAGCATGCAGAAACGCTGTCAAAGAAAGCAAGATGAGGATAGTCCAGCAAAAACTCCTGTATCCAAGTATCCAAGAAACACTGAATAAAATCCGCCCGAAGACAAATTCTTCCGGTCTTTTTTTTTTTTTTTTCCTTTGTTGTTTTTGTTCTTTAGAGTGTTTGGCGAGATCATTCTTCACAAAAGAGAACAATCTCGCCTCGGTCGTTGCGTCGAAGCCGCAGTGATCTCCACAGCTCCTTCTCTTCCTTGATCTTGGGAATGTTATCGCCAGCGGCCTGGCGCTCCCGGTGGAAACGCTTCAGGGCCTTGTTCATGCTGCAGCCGCGCTCGCTCTCAGGGCCTTTAACGAAGCTGAGGAAAACATCGGCGCGAGGCTTGAAGACAACCATTTGTCCGTCATGGTCGCCCTTGCCGTCCTTGGAGCCGGGCCGGTACTCGATGAGCTTGGGCGACTTCTTGTCATGCTTGTGGGAGTGCTTCTTGGAAGAAGACTTGCGCTTGCTCGACTTGGTCTTGGGCGGGGCGCCGGCGATCAGACCAAAGATGCTGGTGGAGGACTGCTGGTGGTGGTGGTGGTGGTGGCTCTTGTGGTGTCGAGAATGCTTCGACTTCTTGACGGGGCTTGCGGGTGAGAGGTCGGCAATGTTGTCTCCAGAGTAGTCGGGTGAGGGCGGTAAGGTAGGCCGCATCATGTTCTTCAAGCCGCCGGTGAGGCCGGAGTGAAGGACTGGAGGTGCGTCGGCCATGATCTGGTCGCCAGCGACGTCGATGTGCAAGCGCTTGCGCTTCTTATCCTTCTGGGCGTCGCGATCCTTTGATCTGCGTCGCTCCGTCTTCGGCTTAGGGGTGACGAAGTCTGCCGTAGGCACAGGGCCAGTGCCATATTGTACCAGCGGCTCTCCATCCTGATCCATAAGGGAGGCCGGTTCCAGGAGCTCGCCGGTCTTGGTTTCGTAGCGCACAAGAGAGGTGTTGTCGTCGGCATTAGAGGGCTTTCGTTCTCGTGTGCGGCTCACGTTTGAGGCGGTTGGGGTCTGGGAGTTGTCGAGGAAGTCAAAGACGTTGACGTGGTCGTCGTCGGCGGCAGATGGAGGTGTTGGCGCCTCTGGAGGAGGGCCCGCGGCAGACTTGTCGCGGACTTCGTACTCGTGCCATGATTCGTATTCTTTGTCTTCGTTGACGTCCTCGACAAATGGCTGGAGGGCCAGTGTGTTGGCCATGCCCATGCGATGTGAGTTCATGGCGGGCTTCTGCTGCTGCTGCTGCTGCTGCTGCTGCTGCTGTTGTTGCTGGGGCTGTTGCTTCTTGTTCTGTTTGGGTTTGTACAATGCGCCCTGGTATTTCTGCTCCTCGGTCATGCAAGTCTGCAAGCTGTTAGCCGGACCACGCCAGCAAACTCCACGAGTATCGAGCGACCAGGTCGCTACTCTGCCAAGTCAGGACTCACAGTATGAGAGCGGTATTCGAAGCCGGGAAAGTACACCATGCAGTCAATACAGGTGAAGGTTGCGCCTCGACAGCGGCTGCGATGAGGGTCGAGTTTCTTTTTGGTGAGGACGTCACCACACGCCTATATAAAGTATAAGTAAACAGGTCAGGTCAGAAGAGAGTCGAGACCGGGAGATGGTAATGGAGACTAGTGCAATGCAGACGAGGCGCTGCGAGATGTGGGATGGATATATAGTAGTGGCATGTATACAACCAGCAGAAGCGCGGTTGCGGGCAGGGGAGGGGGAGGGGGAGGGGGGTTTGTCGAGACAAAAGGCGAGCGGGACCGAGGGATCAGCGGGACGCAAGCAGAAGGGATGCTTGGAATAATAGTGCCAGTAGTGCTACTGTGCCGGGAGCTGGACGAGCAATAGTGATACTCGTACAGGCCTAGCAGCGCGGAGGGAGGGAGGGTGGTGTGGTGTGTGCAGAGCAAAGGGTGATGTCAGGCTATGAAGCGGCCAGGGCCAAGGCAGTGGTCGTGGCCGAGCATCTCATGCTGCAGGCAGGATGACCGCGACAGGGGAGTGGAGGGGGCGAGCGCCAGCGCCACGGACGGGAATGGGAGCAGCCAGACACAAAGAAAAAAAGCATTGGACGGGAGGGGACAAGACAAGACAAAGAGAAGCATGTCAGTCGAGGTGAGATTGGCTAGTGCCGAACGTACCTCGCACGAGAAGGAAACCATGATGACGGCGGCCGCGGTTTTATTGGGCCACGAAGATGAGGAAGAGTAAAAAAAAAAAGGTTTGCCGGTGCCTGGATGCTGATTTGAGTGGCTTTTAAGTGAAGCCTGTCGTTTATGCTGCAGCTTTCAATTTCTATTTGTGTGTCGATGGGGGCTGCAAATTCGACGGCCAGCGGATGGAGACGGAGGGCTGATGCAGCGGCAGCGGCAGCGGCAGAAGCAGGCAAAGACGGAAGAAATCGCCGGGATTCTGCAGAGCCTGGCCTGGACCTGGACTGGCTGATGGTGGAGAGAGACAGAAAAATTTGTGCTGTGATTGTTTTGGTCGCAGCTGCGGTTGAAGCAGATAGTAATACGAGTTGCGCGCAGCTTCGTGCTTCGTGGCGCCCGGCAGAGGCTCGCAGAGATGCAAGGAGGCGGCCTTTTGTCTGGAGGAATGCGTCTCACGATCGAGGGCGTGTGAAAAGATCTCTTGAGAGGAAGCGAAGAGGAAGAAGAAGAGAAAAAATGCGAGCTGAGAAACGGCAGAAGCTGATAGGCTCTCTGGGGGCCGGCAAAGAGAAATTCGATGGGAATGGAGGTGGGCGCCGGGGAATGGAGGGGCGATTTTTAGGCTTGGAACGCAGAGAAATAGAGGGGTGGAGGGGACAGGAACAAGGCCCGCGCCAAAATAGACCAGAAACAGGGCCTGGAAAACCACTCCAGCAGTTTATTGCAGTACTACTAGGTAGGTCAGTACTAAGTTGTGTTAGTGCCAGGGGAGTTGGAGGGTGGGAAGCAATCACAAGACGAAGGATGAAAGACAAACAACAACAACAACAAGATAACAAGGTCGAGGTCGAGGTCGAGCCGGCAGCCGGGGTTTTATCAAGATTACTAGGCAGTCCTGGTGATGGAGTTGGCGCACTTGCCCGTGTGAGGCATCCCAAGGCGGTGCCTTAGTATCTACCTTACCTTAGGTAGACTCTGCTGCTGCTGCTGCTGCTGCTGCTGCTGCTGCTGTTGTGATAGTCTCATGTACTTGTGGATGCCGCACTCCATCTTCAATCTATCGCTGGCCAGTTTGCTGTTTCCATCTCATCCTCTCGCCAGGCAAGGCGGCTACAGCTGTTGCCTGCGCCTCCTGCACAACGACGTCGTCCTGCGCCGCGACCCTGCACAGACCGCGACAAATTTTTCCTTCCGTCTCTTCTTTTTCACCTTCTCTTGTGTTCCATTCGCTGCCCTATTCGGCCGTCAGGATCCTGGTTGGGCATCAGGCGCGGCCGTAGGGCTTCTCTTTGGGAAGCAAGCGGGAGAGGGAAATCCCAAATCAAATCCATGCCTATGGTATTACTACTCGTACGCAAGCCAAAAGCCCTGCCTCGCTGCGGTGAACCGGTCATAAAGAACTTCCAGATCTCGCCAGCTACGAGCACGCCTCTCCCTCTGCCTCTGCCACACACGCCCAGACAGCAGCTCGACTGGCTCCCGGCAACCAGGCGCCACAAGTCGAAACTCGAACTGAAGCAGCCCGGCGATTGGCTCTACGGCTTCGTTTTCCAGCGACGGGTCACATGAAGCTAGACAATGCCACATGCACACCCTGGCGTCACCTTAGCCTTTCCGTACATACATACAGAATGTACATGGCCCCCCCCGGGACGAAAGATGGTCAGCGTTTGTTGATTCTTACGGCGATGGCGAACTTGGGGCTCTGCGGTGGCCGCCCAAGGCATCGTTTGGCGGGGAAGAGGCAAGGCCACAACGAGTCTAAAAGGGCCCTGCTGCCGACGTGGACGTCCGTTTCGCAACTCAACACCAGTTTTCCCTCTTCGTCGCTGCCCAAAAGGTCTCGGTGATGACGACAAAAAGAAAGAAAAAAAAACTAATACAGCGTGGCCCCAAAGCCTCGCCACGGGCCAAGACGAAAAAAACGACAAGGCATGACAAGACAAGGCCGGAACAGAGGCGGTCTCCTGTTATGCAGCCACGGCGGTAGCACAAAGGACCCAAAAAAAGTCATGGGGGCCGAGGGGGGGAGTGTGTCAACAAGCATCACCAAATTCCATATTGGCGTGAGAAAGCCACAGCGTGATGGTGCATGACGGAGCTTCTCGTACATACCCGCGGATTGCGAGCTGCTGTTTCGAGAAGTACACGCGTGGTCAAGAGGAGATTGAACAGCCGTCATCGCCGCCCTGCTTTCTCCATGACATGATCCATGGGTTTGTCCTTTGTCAGTCGAGCTCAACAAGCCAGAACTGGGGCCAGATGCTCGTATGTACTCGCATGACGCAGCCGCTGTTCGTACTAGCATCAGCCATCTAACAATCTATCAAACAAAAGTCAACGCCAACAGACGCCAGCAAGAGGCAGTACGAGCGCCTCGTAAGCGCCAGCAGCCAGGAACAGGCACGGCGGTCGTGGGATTTTCCATGCTCGAACATGCCCATACAGTATGGACACAACCACCTGCTTGTACAATCGTTGTATCAGGCAAACCGCCCATGTCCGTCCATCCTCTCCATCCATGCCGGACGCAGACGCAGACGCAGACGCAGGGACGGACCCAATCCGCGACGTGACTGTGATGCGCGTCTGCCATCTTGCATTGCACCTTGGAAGGGGGGACGAGGCTCCTGGACCGTCGAGCCTAGTCACCCCCCCATTTGCCCAGAGCTGCCCACCGCGAGTCTCATGGATCAGCGGCCAGGTGGTGATGGATGGGTTGGTGCTAAGGTGGTGCATGCATATTCCCCTTCCATGGAATGGAGCAGGCTAACGAGGAGCGAGACGGGGACTGCGGATGGCTCTTCCGGCCTGGCATCTGTTCGGACGGCTGCTAAGTCTTGACAGATGATGAAGAACCGTCTGCTTCGTCGAAGTATTGTTACCACTAACAATGTCTGATGATAGTACTACGTACCTACCTTGGTAAGGTAGGTAGATGTCTGTCACAACCCAGGTTCTCAAACCTGCGCGCGCATAGAGTCGAGCGTCTGAGATATGGAACAGCAAAGCCGTTGTCAGTCCTATTGCCTCTAGCCCGACTCTGGTCTATCAATGTCTCACGTTTCCGGCCTCGAATCTTGTCAGTCCATCCATGCCCACGCAGCAACACGCAATGGGCTCTCTCGTCCGTCTCCTCTCGCCATCCGGCCTCTCACGCGCTCCCCCTCCTTCGCGCCACCGTCGGCCGCCCACCCACCCACTTCTGCACAAGAAAAAAGAGAGGTCATCCGTAGCATGTCAAATGAAGATGCGAGGGCACGTGTGGCGACTAGTACGAGTAGCAGCGGGATGCGCAGATGGGGGGAGGGGAGGGATGGGTGCAGAATGCTCCGTTCCTCGACAATGTTGCGGCCAGTAGTAGCGAGAAACAATACTAGTAGTAGTAGTCGAATGCCTGCTTCTGGCGCGGTGGTAGTAGGGGAGGTAGGCATGCAGCTGCATCATGCATGTCTCAGGACCGAGGGGCGGGACTCAGGGTCAAGTGAACGAGCGTGATGGCTGCGAGACCATTAGTATTACTAGCACTGCGACTTCGCATCATTGTCATGTCCGTCGAACGACTTGTCAACTTGTTGCCGCAGATAGCATCATCGCTTCGACGCCAGCGACGGACGAGTCGCCGGGTGAAGGAATGGCGTCGCATCATGTTGCTGCCACAGTGTTTCAGACTGCTTATATCCTGCAAGCCAGACGAATGAGAGCCCGCGAAATCCGCGCCAGACTCCGAATCCCTCTCCATCAAGACCCGCGATGCTTGTCAGGATGAGGGTGATGGAAGGTCACTCACTCCGTCCGTCAGTATCATTACCTAGTCGTACCGTCCCCTCGTTTTGGATACCAACTAGCCCTCGTGTGGGAAAGACTCAAAAATGGTCTGCGACAGCTCGGCAGCCGAGACAGAAAGCTTCAACAAACGAGTTTACTGCCGCTGCTGCTGGCACATACATCACAATCACACCTCCCGCCCTGCTTATTTCTCGCGTCTCTCTCCCTCTCTCTTGTTACCTCTCCCACCTCCTCGATGTGGAAGCCTCTGTCCGCTTTGGTCGCGGCTGACCATGTAGGTCTGGAGGCGTGTTAATCCAAGTAGGTAGTACCGCTGGCTCTTTATCAGCTCCCTACCTAGATTTGTTATTGTAAGCAAGGCGAGAGAGGCGAAGGTCTGAAGTGGCCTGGCGGCGCAGATGCAGGCTGATGCAGGTGCAGGTCCGGGTCGGCTACTACTAAGGTAACTACAGCGGCTGTGGCCAGGGGTTGTGATACGCCACGGCTGACGATGTCTGTTTGCCCTGCTGTAGCATTTGTTTAGTAGGGGCGTTGTCGAATAACTGCGTTATTAGTCTGCATTTTGATGCTTGTTAGTAGCATGAGTGAGGCTGATGATGGCATCACGTACTCCGTATGTCGAGGCTAAAAAAACAACACTACAGCTACATGTACTGTTCATCCTGTGAGGCTCAAGATTAGGAACAGCGTTCAGCAGCGCGGGAACAAACCATTGCAATCCATACTGTATTGATGAGGTTGGCTACAGTTTAGAGCGGTGGTACTACTCAACAATCACTGCTTGCCGCATCCACACGTCGCCGATGCAACCGGTGAGTTGTCGGTTGACACGACGCAGATCAAGGCGACACCGCTCCTCCGTCCGTCCGTCTGCATGTCTGTCTGTCTGTCTGTCTGTCTGTCTGTCTGTCTGTCTGTCTGTCTGTCTGTCTGTCTGTCTGTCTGTCTGTCTGTCTGTCTGTCTGTCTGTCTGTCTGTCTGTATGTATGTGCAATGTGAAATGCGCATCAACCATCGACCTCGTCAGCAATCAGCTGTTTGTCTGAGGTGAGGCTGGGCCGAGGCGTGCAGCCGGTCGCCAAGTGCATGATGCAGTGTGCAGCTTCTGTGTCCAGGACTCTCTTTGTTTTCTTCTGTTGTTTATCTTACTTGTGTTTCGTGTGTGATGCTTGCATCACCCTACCTTACCTTATCAGGCATCAGCATCACTGGATGTGCCAGCAGCAAGCAGCTGTCAAGTCTTGATTGTGTCACGCATCGCAAATTGATGAGTCCCACGAGCCGAGGCTGATGGATTGGTGGGATTGAAATCGAGAGAACATCCCTTGTCAGTCTGTACTGTACTGTGATACCTGATGACTCGCGGCAAATGGCCCTGCCGCCGAGGTACCAGGAACGGGGGGCGGAAACAGGAACAGGAAATAATAGGTAGTACTAATACAGGGACTGGCGTGCCCTGGAATTTGCCACTGTAAAATAAGCTGCGGCTGCTCAGGTCCTTGGGGCGATATTAACCCCGGATTTCCAGATCTGGGCTAAAGCTGGAGCAGCCACTCTTTAGTAGCCTCGGCCCGCGACATGTCCAATCCAGCTTCAACCTTCCCCCCTCTTGAGACAAGGCCATTGAGATGCGCGATGAGCTGCTGGAGACGAGGGATTGGCGCTGATGAGCTTATGTATGTAGGTATATCTATCAATCGATGGGTTCCTGGCGATCCAGCAGCTGGCGGCTAATTTTGGCCCGATTGCGCAACTCAGACGACGGCAAATGGCGCTCGCGATGCAGGGCAGCCCGGCCGCTAACTGGCGCCGTATTAGCGGAGATTGAGCGTTTCCACACCAATCTTCGCTGCAAATAACGGACGGGCAGCTTGGAACAACATGAGCTACCTACTAGGTAGGTAGTAATCAAACAACGTCAATGTATCAAGTCCACTCCGGACATCAAAACAGGCAGAAGAGGCGCCGCTGTCGATTCCCTCATCAATCAATCGATCAATCGACTAGGCAAGTACTTACCTCTTACTACAGTACGACTATTCGTATCACACTGCCAGCAACTGGAAAGTATCCTCGACCATCCAAGGTAATCGCTGACCTTGACGGAGCTTCTAAGCCGGGAAAGCTCACGGTCCGTCCTGCCTCCCTGGATGTCACTCGAACGGGCACTTTTTGGCCTAATTCAATCTGCATCCAATCTTTCTCTTCCTTTTTCCTTCTCTTCTCGTCCTCCCCTCTTCTCGCTCCTCTTCCCTCGCTTCCTCCCCCTTCTACCGACTCCTGGATTTGCTTCTCCATCACGCTCCTTTTCATCCTGAATATTCAATCATTGCTAGACTTCCTTCCTTCAGTCTCCCTTTCCCATTCTCTCCGTCGAGACCCGGTCGCCGACTTGCTTCCTCCACGCCCAATCCGAGACGCTGACGAAGTCGATGCAGCCTTGACGAAAGCAAAGCAGCAAAGCAAAAGAATACGACGCGCCTCCAGTCTCCAGTCTCCAGGCAGCGGCATACTCAATCTGCACAGTCGGCAGCAGTGGCGTCCAGTCCAGCTGCATCCAGCGGCCGCGAGTAGATCCACGTCGACTAAGCTGACTTGTCGTTATAACCTATAACTTTTTCAGTCTTTATCGGGATTGCTTGTTTGATTCACCGTCGATTCCTATCATTGGCCTCTCCTTCATCCTCTGGACGACGTTCTCCTCTTTCTCTGACTCCAACGCCGAGTCTGACGCTCTCTGACGCTGTCCATCGTGTCTCTCCTCCGACACCCCTGACAAACGGGAAAAAAAAAAAAAAAAAAAAAAAGTTCGGCGCTTCCCAACAAGCAAATCAGACAGCGCCAATACAGGGGCCCAGCTCTGAACCGTGCCACAGCGTCTCTGTGGATAGCGGGCGAGCTTGAACCGAGTCAAATCTCAACAAGCGCCTTTTCCGCCTCCTATCCCGACCAGATTCGCCTTGTTTTTTTGCGCAGGACTGGCCCCTCTTTTTGTTTCCTCATAAAAAGATACGCACATACATGTTGTCGTGTCATCGGGCTGAACTGCTGTGGCTTGGGCATGGGACCACATGCGATATTCAATTCGACGTTCGGCCACACCTTCTCCCAAAGATGGAAAGATGACGCCAAAGTCCAACACACCCCCTCCAGCAACATCCAAGCATAATCGGCACAACCACAAAATCCGCAACCACAACAGCGGCGACGACATGATGAACGGCTACTTTGGCCAGACCGCCTCTTTCCTGACTGCGGCTGCAGGCTACATGCGCCTGCCAGCTCTGGCTTCAACGGTAAGCCTCTGACGCTTTTTGATGCATTGCATCCGCAGTTTTGGGCTTTGCGACAGCAACTGTGATTGGAATTCCGGATCAGGATCGCCGTCGGGATTGGCAAAGGGAAGAGATAAATTGGGCTGACAGCGAACCGCGTCTCGCAGGGCATCGTGGCCATCTTAACCTCTCTCCTCTACTTCAAGCAAAAGTGCGTCGAGCTTACGAGCCCAGCCCCCAATCCCTTCCCTCTCCACTCTCTGCGCCCATTGCATTATTTGTCTCATGTCGTTCTCGACTCTCTCGTCTTTCTGGCTCATGCTTCTCATTCGAGACGACCCTAGCTAACAGGCAATCCGTCATGGCAGAGCACTCATCTACCCGTCGCATATGCCGCCCAACTCGCGAACCGACATCCCTCGCCCTACGCAGTTCGGAATCAAGGACTTCGAAGAGCTGGTCATCCCCACCGACGATGGCGAGAAGCTGTCGGCTTACTACATCCGCGGCCCCCGTGGCGGCAAGAACTCGAATGTCACAATCCTCATGTTCCACGGAAATGCAGGCAATATCGGTCACCGCCTCCCCATCGCACGTGTCTTCATCAACATGATTGGATGCAACGTCTTCATGCTCGAGTATCGAGGCTACGGCGCCTCCACGGGCGAGCCAGACGAGGCCGGCCTGGGAATCGACGCCCAGACGGGCCTCAACTACCTTCGCGAGCGAGCAGAGACGAGGAATCACCGGTTTGTCGTCTACGGCCAGAGCCTCGGTGGAGCCGTTGCTATCAAGCTAGTGGCTAAGAACCAGGACCAGGGCGACATTGCGGGTCTGGTGCTGGAGAATACTTTTCTCTCCATGCGCAAACTGATTCCTTCCGTTCTCCCTCCTGCAAAATACTTCACCCTGCTGTGCCACCAAGTATGGCGCAGCGAATCTCTCTTGCCGTCCATTACCAAGGTTCCAATCTTGTTCCTCAGCGGACTGCAAGATGAGATTGTCCCGTAAGTTCTCTTGTGTCTTTATCTCTTCATACCCTGCGCCTGGATCATATGATGAACAAATTGCATCACCCACAAAATCTGAACCACTCGTGGCTCTGATTAAAAACACTTTTTCCAAACCCTGAATGATCCCGTGTGCTCCCCTAGGGGTACACCACAATCCCTTTTCCGTTCTCTTTTTGATGGACTGCATCAAGGATATCAGAAACTGACAAGAAAATCCTGTCCAGTCCCAGTCATATGACCCAACTGTACAATGTCTCCACCTCCTTCAGCAAGACGTGGAAGGCCTTTCCAGGCGGCGATCACAACTCGAGCGTGCTGGAGGAGGGATATTTCGAGGCCATTTCGGACTTCATAGCCGAGACCATAAACGACGCCCCCTCCAAGGAGAGCAAGGACGAGCGATAGAACCGCTGTACTGTGCATGTGCGTCGCCGTTGCTGATACGAGCGTGCTGCCACGGCAACTGTATCTTTTTCTTGCATCGCTTGCATCATCATGGGCTTCCCATAGGGACCCTTGGCGCTTGTCTGTTGCATGCAGGCCCCATATACGGCCTCTCGTGGTCTGCTGATCCCAGCTCAGCAAATGGGAGGTTTTCCCGCCGACTCGCGATAGAAGAGTGAGGGCGGCCTCAGACGCGACAGGCCAAGCGTGAGCGGGATGTAGGTGGTCTCTTCCCCAACCCGCGTCTGTCCATGTGACGATGATCGCTTGGAGAGAAGAGTGCATGTGTGGAGGTGGCCATGCGTCGCGTGATATACTCCTGCTTCATACCCGGTCCCAACTGGTGTTTCCATGCATTTTTGACGCTGAACATATTTTTGGGGGTTTTTTTGGTCTGTTTTTGTGCGTGCGTTTTTTTTTTTCCTTCGTCCCCATATATACACGCACATACACAAACACACACACACACACGCCTTCCGGATGGACATCCATGTTCATGCATCTCATACAACAGGGGACGCGTGTTGCAAGCGACATGTCGTATTGGCCAGCATACATAACTACTTTTCCTTCTGTTCATTCTGTTTGAGAGCACCTTGTCTCATACAAGACTTTGCATGACGGGGTACATACATAGGGAGCACATTCCGAGTACATAATCTCTGCACGATACAGGCAATTACAGAGAGTGCACCATTGGGAGGCGGGGATAGTTGGTTCAGAGGCGGTTTGGGGATATATCAGGGTCATGGAGCTTCTGGAGCATAGAATAGGGTTCATTGCATAGACAGGGACAGGATACGGAGTACGATGAGAAAGGGTGGTTTATATTTCTAATGTCATAATATTAATGTCTTGTTCAAGGATCGTCTTCTTGCAGCCAACTGTGATCTTCGCTGAAGGTGTTGCTATAGAAGCAGGACAAGTTGCCGTTCCTTGTATGCCTTATATCATCGCTTGATCGGTAGTGCTACAAGCAAGTATACCAATACTCATCTCTGTCTAGGTATGTGCTCTACATATTCTGATAATTACCCCATGAACAAGTAGCAAGTATCCCATCAAGAACAGACCGCTCAACACTCGACATCCCCATCAAGCTGTGCTGTCCAAGACTTAGCCGGCGTCTCTACCTTCTTCTTCCTCAGCCCAAGCAGCACTCTCTTCCCGGACCCGCCTCCGGAGCTCGCCGCCGCCTGCTCCTCCTTCTTGGCCGGCGTGGCGGCCCTGCCCGCGACGGCGCTCCAGCCCGAGGCAGCATCGCTCCTGCTAATGTCTTCCCTGCGCGACACCTGCTCGTTGGCATCAACGTGGCAGAGGAGGATGTTGCCCGCAATGTCCTGCCGCTTGACGGCGCCCTCGAGGCGCGGCTTCATGTTCTGAAGGGCCTGTTCGACGGCGGTAGGGGTGAGGAACGAGGAGGAGTAGTGCGCCGTGGCGCGGATGAGGACCTCGTCCGACGGTAAAAAGGACGTTGTGAAGGAGAGGCCGGACTGGCTTGCGAGGTCGGGCCGGATGGCGGCCTCGACGTCTTCGATGGTGAGGCCGAAACGGGGGGAGACGAGGAGGAAGGCGTTGAAGGGCTCGACGACGGCGATGGCGAGCGGAGGAGTCGGGGCTCTTGACGACGACGCGGCGGCGGCGGCGGCGGCGGCAGCCTCTGCGGCTTGCGCCTCCCGGATCTTGAGGCACTGCGCCAGAGTCTTACTCGGGGCAGAGACGAACTTGGCGCCTTTCCATATGACGACGTAGCGGTACGGCTCGACGTCCTCGCTCTTGCTCTCCAGGCCGTAGTCCTCGGCGAGAGCATGCAAGAACTGCCGCTGGTGACTCGGCATCGGCTTGAACCTGAGTCGCTGCTCTTCGGGGCTCTTGGCGAGGACCCTGAACTCGCGCTCCTGCGCCTCGGCCCAGGCGAGATTCTCCTTGAAGAGCCGAAGGGTGATGTCTGAGTAGGGGACGTGGTCGTTGGTGTGAGAGGCGGGATCGATGTTGAGAGCGGCGGCGAGTCGTCGGTTGCGCTCTAGACGAAGGCATTCGTCGTCGCACTTGAGCTCGGGACGAGAAGGGGTGGGATTGGAGCTGCTGGCGAGACACTTGACCTCTTGTTGGCGCTGGCCACAAGGACAAGCGATAGTCGCCTTGGCGGCGCAAGGGGCTGATTCGTTGCAAGCTGTGAGGGTGTCTTTGTTAGAAGCTTTCTTCTTTCAGTCTTTCCGATTGAACTGAATTGGACAGGAACTTACGAGTTTGGCCGTGGCAGGGGTTCTGGCAAGCATGGTCACAGAAGAGTTTGGTCTTGCCACATGCCTGGCCGCAGGTCTGGCTGGAGCTGGCGCTGTCCTCGCACTCTCCTGGTCGGTGGCATAGTTTGCGGCATTTGTGTAATCTAAGACTACCGTGTCAGTACGTGCGAAGCCTATCTTGTATTTATAGGGATCCGAGAGACTCAGCAAGTGATACATACCCGCACTTCAAGGTCTTGCCGCAAGGCCGACCACAGTGACCTGCCTGGAGGTGACAGGGCTGGCTATGCAGCTTTTCCTTGCCGCAAGCGCACCACTTGTCCACCAAGAACGGGCACTTGGGACATGAGATGTCGTCCATATGGCAGTTGTGCTCAACCGGCGGGTGGCCGCAGGCTGGTCGTCTCGGGCAGTTAAACCGACACTCGGGGGCGTGCGTCCCGCAGGGCTGCGGCGGCTGAAGCACCGTCCGGCCGCAGTTGCAGCTGATCTCGTGGAAGATGGCTTCGGGGCAGCTCGCGCATGGCCCGCGGTGGCACATCTGCTGGCAGTTATGGCTGCCGCATTTCAGCGGCCGCCCGCACGTCCGGATGCAGATATGCTCGGCTTCGACGACGGAGTCCCCCGGCTGTCGGTTCTTCCTCCTGCTGGCGGCCTGCCTCTCTGCAGCCTTCTTCTCCCCGGGGCAGCAGCGCTCACCACACTTGTGACGACCGCAGCTCAGGTTCGCCTGGCATGTTCTCATGCACCACGGCTGTTGGACGTCTCCTTGGTGACAAATGGACGTAGACGTAGTTCGCCCACATCGACATGCTATCTCGACCTTTTCCATGCAGAATCCACAATCACCAGTGTGGCACTTGGCTTTGCAGAGGTGGCCACAGGGGAGGACCTTATCACAAACCTTGTCGCAATGAGGCACCGGATCCTGGCAAGATTGCCTGGGTGTCTCCAACAGGTTTTCGAGCGGCGTCTTGCCGCACGGGCAGTGTGTTACCACGTCGGGAGAATAGGGGCAGTGAGCCGGCTGCTCATCCTGAGCATGGCAGGTTGCAGAGCAGCTGTGAGTCCCGCAATCGAACTTCCTTTCGCAAGGGTTCAGGCAGCTGAAAGAACCCTCGAACCATGAACTGTCCTCCACGCTGTATGAAGGCCGTACCTCTTGCCGCTCGTAGCAAGGGATCTTCTTCTCAACGCGACCGCAGTAGCACTTTGCGTCAACCTTGAGATCGCAGTCTCCACAGAGTCCGGGATGACATGGGTTTGGGCAGAAGTGCTCTCCGCAGGGCAATAAATCTCCACAAATCTCCTGGCAGCTCCAACCATTTTCGTAGTCGGTCTCTCTGCACAGTTTCTGCGAGGTGTTCTTCCCGCAGAAGCAAGACTGCATCGGGCCAACGAGAGTACACGGCGGGCATGGTCCTGCGTGGCACTGAAGACCGCAAGGATGCGGGCACGTCCCTCGCGGCTTTGAGCATGTCTGGCCGCAGGAATGCGGAGGGAGCGACGTGCTCGATGGCCTCGGGTTGATATCCTTTCCGCACCAGCAGTGATATGAGCCTGGTTCGTCGGACAGCTTGGAGTTACATGCCGGGCATCTCCACAGATTCTCCAACTGCGATTCTGCAGGCCGGGCAGCATCCTGTTTCATTTGGTTATGGTACCACTTTTTGGCACACTTGAGGTGAACAACAGTCCAACAGACATTGCAGGACCACACGTGAGACTTCCGGAGGACTTCGTCTGTGCACACTGCGCATTCATAGTTTCCGTTACTGATGTCCTCGTGAATTCTGGTCCCAAGATCCGCCGCCGTTGACTTTGGTAGCTTCACCTCGGGCTGCCTGGGGACTCTTGAAGGCTGAGATTGCCTCGGATCTCTACATATGGTCATCAGTTTCGGAAGCAAACGGCGGGCATCACCAGATGACTTACACTCTTGGCAAAACAGTTTGCCCGGGTACAAACTCGGGTGCCTCTGCACTTAATGAAGGAGCATTTGATGGTGTATCTTCGGCGCCAACAGTCAGATGACCGCCGAACCGCCGTGTCGTCGCTGGTTGGGGAGCTCGAGGGGCGCCGTGTCTGGCACCGCCTCGCTCCCCCTGCCGCAACCCTCTTCTGCTTCTTCCTCCACGAGCCTGTCTTGAAGGGTTTGAGGAGGGCGCTGAGTCCTGCTGAGATGTGGAAGCTGGCGTAGATGATGGGGCAGTATCTGAGCTGTCGGCCTGAGGGGCAGAGCGCCCTTGCGCGTCCTGAGCGGAACCTCCATGATGGCCTCGTCCTCTTCCGCCGCGGCCTCTTCCTCTACGACCTCGTGAAGCCCCTCTCGAGGCTCCTTGCGACTGATTTTGGGACTGGGCTGCCTCGCCTTCAGGCATAATTCCAGCTAAGCTCTGAGGAGAGCTTGTTCGCGGGTGGTTTCGGATAATCTGATCGCTGTGGTGCATGAATCGTGGGTGATAAGGCTGAGTGAAAAGAAGGCTCTCAACTCGCGGCTCCAGGGTGGTGATGTATTTCGCTCCTTTGTGCAAACAAACAGTGAACGTCAAAGTCCAGAGCAAGAACGTACAGAGAAACAAGAAAGATGAAGAGAACAAGAGAAGCAGAAGCCTGAGAGCTGTGGCGATGCGCAACAGGCGGCTCAAGGCTGTTGATTTATTCTCAAGGTGATGAAATTCCTGGGATTTGCATCACAAAAGTTTTAGTGGGTCGCCAGTGCCTTCCAGATCTGGTGTGGCAAAGCGGCAAAGCCTCCCGGACGCAGAAAAAAACAGCTGCTGACAAAGGCATGGATCGATCTTATTTTCTCCTCAGAGACATGTGAGTCACTGGATTTGCGGAGATTTGGTGAGATTGGCCAATTGAAGCGTTCGTGATGGAAATGAACGAGGAGAAGGGGGATTGTCGAAGAGTCATCGTCGCAGCACGATGGAGACAACCTTCCTGTTGTTATCGTGTGTTTTGGTGTTTGGTCATTGTTGGTTGACTCAGCGCCAGGGGGTATTACAGCTTTGTAGGTTGATTGGAGACAAGATCAACTCCGTCCCTTTTCTTTGCTTCATCTTTTAACTCCAGTTATGCAATACTATGCCCTGCAATAGATGCAGAAACGGCCAGTGCACCCGCTGTAGAGCCCGAAACCGACCAACAGAAGCTTCAAAGCTACCTTGTGATATTACCGCGTGGCAGCAGGTCCGGAATGTACTTGACAACCTTGTTGCCTCGGCATAAAGGGCCGCTTGCTATTGAAGGTACCTGTAGGTAAAGGTACCATTCCGGCTCACCTTTGGTTGGACTTCATGCTTTTACCTACTGCAACTGTTTCTGGGAGCGATTTTAAAGGTTTAGACAAAGAGGAGGGTCTCAAGCTACCCTTTGCTATGACCTCTAGATATATATGTTTGCTTTATGCTGTCGAGTGGCAATCGCAGTCGAGACAAGCAGGCGGCTTCTACGATAGTGCCCGCCCTTACCCGGTACATGTAGCTTGGTGCGAGATGCAAATCAGACCTCAAGGAGTTCGGCGAAGTATAACAGATCCTCTCCACAAGATTGGTGATCCTCGCAAATCCGTAAAGTATGCGATATTGACAACGGCAATGTGACATCTCCATCTCCTGCAACATACAACCGACACGCATCAGACAAATTGCCCATCATTGACTCCTGGTGGTGTCTAGCACAGCATCTCGAAATGTGGGAAACGGTGTGTGGTGGCCTTCCTTGACAATAAGACTCTACGTAACATGATCCCAGCACTTATATGACTAGGTAGGTACTACTACTCATTACAGCTTGATCCCAATGAAGATCCCTCTTTGGCATGCCAGTAATCCTCCACGTCTGAAATAGGCAATGCGGCATCTTGTCACGAATAGAAGAAACACGAGACTTCAAAACTCATTCAAGGCATCAGCACAAGCACCCCTCTGGCGGTGAGCCCACCGTTACCAATAGCCTCATCCTGCCATGATCAGCAGATGGACTACTAGATCAATGTGGCTTGAGCGGCTGAGAATGAAGCGGCATCCTACAACAACAGCAACAGCAATAGTGGCCGCATGCCGGCTGCTGCCTTGGCGCACCTCGGAGAGCAGCAGCAGCAGCAGTAAGTACGGATGAGTGGCATCGGGGTAGACGTGCTGCTGCTGATTCTCCGAAGGTGTTCTTGCAGCATGGGATTAGCCGTGTCACTCGGACGCCTCCTCCACAATGTGGAGGATTGTGTTACCCATCTGTGTAAAGGAAGACTGTCGTTTGGGGTGGTGAGAGCGCCACATACACTCCATGCCTACACAAACTCGACTACGACTACCTGCTCCTCGCTCCTTGGTGTGCAGGGTTCAACGCCAAATCACTCCATGTGACGCCAGCCTTGACTGACCTTTCAATAGACAATCTCGGCTGATACGCCACGAAAACCCCTTTCATGATCTCGCACCAAACACTCAGTCCACTTCCCGAGGGAACTACATACTACTAACTGTATTGCTCTTCCTCGGAACCTCGCAGCTGGTTCTAATGCGGCACATGGGACGCAGGGCGCCTGCAAAGCCTCGCTACACATTACTCTGCATAAGCCACTGCAGCGCAACCCCAGCTGGAGCAGCTCTTGGAAGTTGACAACTCTTTGGATTCGCTGCCATGCCCCCTGCTTGTCACACACTGGGCGCAGTTAGAGTATGTCTGCAGTTCGTATTGACAACTGCTCGCTCTCTCTCGTGACCACACGGAATTCGTCCTCAAGGCGGATCATCATCGAGCCCAAAAGTGGTGCCTCCTTTGGGCGTAACAAGAAGCCTCGGCCGCTCTTCAAGGCACACATAAACGATGATAAGGCGCAATGGATGGATGCGCAGCTGCATGTACAAGGACGTGCGTGCTTTCATTGTTCAAGCAGCAACATGTACTTGTAAACGATAACGCGGACCAGGGAGGCTTAGACTACATGTAGTAGCCGTCTTGTGATTGGTAGCCAGGCTTTGCAAGGGTTGGATTGCCGATAGGTAATACTCAAAGTTCGTAGCCAAAGATCCCATTTCAAACTGCGGCTGATATCTCCCGTGTCTCGATTCCGTATGGCCAACAGATCGGCTAGGATCCTCCGATGGTGGGAATTTGACGGGATGCGTTTTGGGGGCCTGGCGCAGTCTATTGGCCCTCAAGGTGGCCTCGCTGGCGCGTTGTGTTCCTAGACGAACTGGGCCAGGCATTTCGTCGTACGTCCCTGGAGGTAAGAGGTATGTACGAAGTACGAGGTACGGCTGCCGCTGGATTGCTTCTGCCGATACGAGATGCAGCCCCGGCGCCATGCATGAGCGAGAGTGACTCGACTCGACGCTCGAAAGAGGCCAATGGCCCAAAGCGACACAGCTCTGTTGCTCCTTGGCATCACCAGATATTCCGAGCATGTAGTACTTGAACGTAAATGGTAGTGATGGAAGCCAAGGCTTTGCTCTGTTGACACCCGAAGCCGGCTTTTCCACGTGCCTGCATGTCTCTCGTGAGGATTGCCGTGAGACAGACACGGATCTCCCTCTCTCTCTAATAACAGGGGCTGGCCTCTGTCCTCGGATAATGAATGAGCTTTATGGGTATGGAAAGCTACCTGTAATTCGGACTCATGTCTCGCTTCAAGGGATCCAATGGAAACGATGGTGGTATAAGCGACATGCTTGAGCTGGCCTTATACTGATGCATACAGGTACCAGACCTTATGGAGCCATTCAATCCCTGAGCATGAGCTGCAAGAACAGAGCAAAAATGATATCACTTGTGGTTCGTACGAGAAGGGTGGTTCCTTGCTGCACTTCGTATGCCGAATCTGCAGTTGAATGCACAAAGAGAGAAAGAAAGCGAGCGAAATTGATTGCACCACCGTCTTTGTGCTTCCGGTGGGCGGGGCGGGATTTCATGCAAGAGGGCATCCAAGAGTGGTGGCAAGGAGGGGCCGCTGAGCAGTTGAATGTGACATCTCTGATTCTTCCCCTTTCATGCTTGTCTCTTTTTTCTTTTTCTTTTTTTTGTTTGCCGGGCTTTCACTTTTGCTCTTCGACCCTCCATCTGTCTGGTGACGGGCTGATTTGCGTAGCTTTCTTTACATACCTACATACGTGCCCCTGGGAGAGTTATTCAGGCTGGTGCTTACGCTGTGTCGATAAACTTTGGTTCCTGCTTTAGTACCTACTAGTATTCTGTAGGACGAAAGTTTCCATAGAGTGTACTCACATGGCATCATGCTGCCAAAGACAGCGCAGACTGGTGGTTTGGTTTGCCCACAAATAAGCACTTGGCAAGCGTCTGTCGATGCGTCTGCAGAGCGACTCTTTGGGGTATGGCTTGGGGGACAGACCAGCGAGCTGGAGGATTCTCAGTATGGTGCATGGGACCATTACGGTCAAAGTCTATCTTGCCCAGCATGGGATTTCTTGCCCGCCAATAAAGATGGCAATAGAATCAAGGTGGGCATAGTGATACGGAGTATTATCAGCGCGCGCGTGTGTGTGGCTGGCCCAGTTGCGTTGGACAGTCAGTCGGTTCACATGAGCCGATTATACAGAGGTAGAATATTGCCCTTAGAGGCCGAACTGGCGCTGTATTTTACCGTCAACGGTCGAGCTGTGTGTACATGTATGTATCATATATTCCAAGGGTTCCGTCTGTTAAGAGTATGGCACTCTAGTGGAGATCACAGGAGGAGAGAACAAGACGACACATTGAAGCCACAAAGTAAGGGGGAGGACAGAGCAAAGCACCACGGTGACAATATAAGAGAAAAATGACAATGAACTCATCACCAAGATGCTGCCATGTTTCAGGTCACTCCCAGAATAAGGTACCTACCTACATACGTCCAAACTCTCTTCCCCCCTCCCTGTCCTGTCAGCCCCGAACTGAAGTCTTAGGTGTCTGTTCCGCAACACTAACAGATGGCGTCGACTTACTAGCTGCCGACGCCAAGTTCATCGGGTCCGGCCTTTCATCCACCCAGCAAGCGGCCCTTTTTCGCTTTTTCGCTGGCCTCTCTTCCTTGTGCTTTAGTCCGGCCTGAAGAGGGAACTGTGCCTGAGCCACCTCAGCTTCGGCCAATACCTCCCCCCCTGTTGGCTAGCGGGGAGTGTCTTATCGTGCATGTGGCAGCCTCCAGGGGACCGAGACAGTGTAGAGACAACCCAAAAGCGTTGCCATTGATACCAAAACTCTCAAAAGGTCCTGATGTCAAAGCTCAAGCTGCTCTCTACTCGCAGCCTGCCTCGTGCAAAGTCTAATAGATTATACGTATGACCCCGTTGAAGTCCGTACGACCCAAAGCAGCCTCTGGGGGATGATGAAGCCATCTCTCAACCGGGCTGTCGGCTGGCCATGGCTCGGGGACCCGACCTGGAGATGCCCGCAGCGATCCAGACACGGCCAGGGCTAGGATCTAAGCCTAAACCTTGAATCGCTCCATGTGCCGTGTCAATAGTACAAGCCATTCTCGCGTGGATATTGCGAAGCCGCTGTGGCGCCCAGCACATGAGGCATCTCGAGGTCATTCACAGTCCTCAGCCCCACGAGGAAGCAATACTATGGTCATCGTGGCCCAACATTATCCCGGGGGAGACAAGGAAGGAGGAACAAAGAAAGACGAGGGATCTTGAACGAGCAAGCAAACTGGTGGAGGAGGTACTTGTCTCGTACATGCGTCTGATTGCAGGTTCGCATCTCATCACATAGCATTATTACACACGCGACTAGAGATGGGCAGGCAAATGGGCTCGACGCCTTTTCCGATGGCCGCATACACAGACTTACACAACAGGTAAGCCATCAGCGGGCGGATGATCACATAGTCGTACCACCAAAGCCTTCAGCTGCTGCGCATTGGCTGGTCCTGGCACGGGTTGCTTCCCTTGCCTGGTGGGCAGAACGGCTGTCGGTTTAGGCATCATCCAGAGGCGATGCCCAGCGGCCTGGTCGACGCACGATGAAGGCACACTTGCAGACATGATGCCTGTAGCTTTCAGGTTGGTACATACATAGCCCTTGGTGGAAATGATGCAGCGAGGTGCTGCTGCTACTACTCTAGTGTGCATGTACGAGGATGATGCTGGCAAGTGCTAATGCGAGTACCATCGAAATGATGATGGATCTGGCAACTAGGTAAACAAGAGTACAAGAGTATTACTACCACGTAGTACTACCTACAACCAGTAAGAATAGCCCGCAATGGAGTCATGGAGGATGGAGGATGAAAGAGGAGCATTCGGAATGTCGAGCCGCGCCTCGTATTTCTGGCGCCAAGTCGATGCGCTGTACCCTGTACCTCGAGCTAGTAGTAACCCTCTCCCACCTGGCCTCCTCCTCCCACCAACTACCTACCTTACCTACTACTAACCCTTACCTTACCTTACAGCACCATCATCCAGCTCCCCCACCACCCGCGGCCTCGACAGGCCCTCGCTGCCGTCTACCGGCACGCTCTGGCTATTTGCTGGTCTTGGCTCCGGAATCCCACAGACTGAAGACAGAGAGACAGAGAGACAGAGGGCATCACCAGCTGTGCTGGAGAAAGCCTCGCAGAAACGTCCAAGATGCCGCCTCGTGACCGCCACCCGCTGCTCGTCTCCCTGCCTCGGCTGGCTGCAGGCTGGACCGATGGCTCGCCGTCGGTCGACGAGAACCAGAGGCAAGGCACGAGCTGATGCCGACATTGCGTTGGTGCCCTGGCCGAGGCTGCATCCAGCTTCTCTGCTGCCGCTGCCGCTGGACGCCCGGCTGACCGACCCTGGACCATCGCGACGGGGTGGTGTGGCTCTCGCCTGCATAGGCGCCCTAATAGGTACTGGAGGGCCTCTGATTCCGAGTCTGCGTGGATGGATGGACCAGCAACTGATTCCCCTGCAACCGCAGCCGTGTGGGTGGCTCCTTGTTCCCCTGCGCGCGCTGTTCTCTTTTCTGTTGCGGCATGGGCACCGGCATGGACATGGCATGATGGATGAGGGCTGGTCCAGCTCGCCGCTCAGGTCCAACCTTCGAACGAGTCTCGATCCCAGCCGTGGCAGCATGCAAAAGTCGTGCCAAGTCTCCGGCCTGCCGCCTCAGCCCCGTTAGCCGGTCCTGTTCCTGGGCTGCCATCGCAGCAGCTTCTCGACGCACCGAGTACAAGAAGCTGGGCCTTGACCGCGGCAATTGGACGAGGCCGTTCCTGTCTTCTCTTCTCTCGTTCAACCCCGAGCCCGCGCATTTGGCCTGGAGGATCGCCGGCATCACACATCGCTCGTTCCCTTGCCGCTCCTTGCCATTGGCGAGAGCCCACATCTCGCAACCATGAAGCCCTCTCCGGTGGCTTCCCTGCTGTCCGTATCGCTGCTATCTCTGACGTCGTGTCACGCCCAGCTGCTCCAGAAGCGCGATCTCGCCGCGCCGCCCTCGCTGGACAATGGCTGGACATATCAGGGCTGCTTCATGTATGGCGTCTTCCTTTCCCTTCTTGGCAAACCTTAGCTTGCATGGGCTGACTGGAAGCAATACTTTGTTGCTTGCAGCGATGTTGGACGGACAATTGGCGCAGCGTCCATCACTGATGACGATATGACAAACCAGCAATGCGCTGATTATTGCTTTGCGCAAAACTTCCCATACGCGGGAACCGAGTACTACACTCAATGCTACTGCGGTTCCAGCCTGGCGACTGGAGGTGTCAACACTACTGCGACGTCCTGCAGCACTCCATGCGGCGGCAACTCAACGGAGGCGTGTGGTGGCCCTAATCGTCTTACTCTGTATAAGACGACTCAAATCACAGGTCCTCAGGTCAACCCGGGCCCCAATGGATGGACGTCCAAGGGATGCTATTCGTAAGTTGGACAACTTTACGCATGCAACTAGCCCCTCAGGAGCTCATGCAATCTTGCTAACACATTGCTGGCAGCGAGGGTACCACCGGCCGTGCTCTGACTTTTGGCTACAATGGTGTTCCCAATGCCCAGATGACGGTAGCAGGATGCACGGCAGGGTGCAAGGCCGCTGGATATACCTTTGCTGGAGTCGAGTATGGCGGAGAGTGCTGTGAGTGGCTCAAGCCCATCCTCAGGCGACCCATGTCCTGTGTGACACGGCATGTCGTTTTCGTTCCTCTTGGCCTTTCTTCCTTCCGAGTAGTAATGGGCCACTAATGAATCATTCCGACGTGCAGACTGCGGCAAGTTAATCTCCAATGGCGCGTTACCAGCGACAAGCGGCTGCTCAATGACTTGCAACGGCAACAGCAGCGAGTACTGCGGAGGTCCCGGCCACCTCAACATCTACAGCTTCGGCACCACCACCAGGTAAGCAAGCAAGACGCAAGGCGATGATGAAAGAAGCTAGGACGACGGTGATCTCTCGTATCATGGCCGTGCTAACACATGCTTGTGCAGCTCCGGGACTGCCACCTCTTCTGGGGCCCAGCCCGCTCAAACAGGCGCCTGTCCTGGGCAGCCCGCCAAGATAGGCACTTACAACTGGTATGGCTGTTATACCGAAGGAACCACAGGGCGGGCTCTCAGTTCCAAGACGTATGCCGATGACGGCATGACCCTGCAGAGCTGTGCGACCTTCTGCGCTGGCTACACCTACTTTGGCGTCGAGTACAGCAGAGAGTGCTACTGCGGCAACTCCTTTGGCACTGGCTCCAAGCTCACCGCGGCATCCGATTGTAGCATGACTTGCGGTGGCGAGGATTGCGACTTTTGTGGTGCCGGCAACCGCCTCTCTGTCTACTCGATCAACGCCCCGGGCTCGGGTACCTCGTCTGGAGGACCCTCCGGTCCTCCCTCCACTACCTCGGCGGCTCCGCAGCCAACAGGCTTCCCGCAGGGATGGCAGGCCTACGGGTGCTGGGTGGACGGCGTCAATGG
Source organism: Trichoderma reesei QM6a (assembly GCF_000167675.1). Classification (NCBI taxonomy): domain Eukaryota; kingdom Fungi; phylum Ascomycota; class Sordariomycetes; order Hypocreales; family Hypocreaceae; genus Trichoderma; species Trichoderma reesei. Next base: position 43,534 of record NW_006711195.1, read on the forward strand.
CCGCATTCTTAACAAGCAGCTCCCCGACGACGCTGACCTGACCCTCGAGTCTTGTGTCCAGGCCTGCTCCTCCCAGGGATACACTATTGCTGGCGCCGAGTACTCTAGGCAGTGCTTCTGCGGTAACAACATTGTCAACGGCGGTGCCAAAGCTGCCAACCAGGCCGACTGCAACACCCCTTGCGCCGGCGACGACTCTGAGATTTGCGGCGGCGGCGGCAGGATGAGCATCATTTCAAAGGGAGCTCCGGCCATTGAGGCCCCTCCGGGCCCAATTGCCAAGGTCGGCAACTGGACCTACCAGGGCTGCTACGAGGACAATGTCAACCAGGAGCGCACCTTCTTCTGGCAGAACATCTTCGCCAACACCATGACCCCTGAGATGTGCCTGAACCAGTGCGCCGAGTTTGGCTACATGGCCGCCGGCCTGGAGTATGGCCAAGAGTGCTACTGCGGTGACCCGGAGAACATCAAGACCGCCGGTGCTACCAAGAGGCCCGAGAGTGAGTGCGGCGTGCCCTGCCCGGGCAACGCCAGTGCCATCTGCGGTGGCGGCTCTCGTCTCACCACGTACTTCTGGACCGGGACGCCCTTCTACTCGTGGGACTTCCCGGCAGCTGGCACTGCCGCCGCTGGCTCTTATGAGCAGCTCATTGGCGGTGTCTGCATTCCCCTGATGACGACCCAGTCCATCACCGGCAAGGTCACCTTTCTCGAGAAATGGGGCACTGGTGAGCCCAACTCCACTGGTGCATATGAGCTCGACCTGTCACTCGTCAACCAATACCAGCTTGCCTGGCGTGAGATGCACGTCAAGACCGACATCTTCTGTGCCGGTGGTGTTACTCTTCCCGACAAGGCCGGCCGACAGCTCACCGTCGGAGGATGGTCTGGCGATTCCACCTATGGTGTCCGCCTGTATACTCCGGACGGCTCTGCCGGCGTCAACGGCACCAATGACTGGCAGGAGAATGTCGACATCCTGAAGCTCCAAAACGGCCGCTGGTACCCGACTGCCATGAACATGGCCAACGGCTCCGTGCTCGTCATTGGCGGAGAGACGGGCTCCAACAGTGCTGCTGTCCCGACCCTTGAGATTCTCCCATTCACTGGCACCGCGCCGCTCTACATGGAGTGGCTCGAGCGAACGGACCCGAACAACCTGTACCCCTTCTGCACCGTCCTGCCCTCTGGCGGCATCTTCGTCGCCTACTGGAACGAGGCCCGTATCTTGGATGAAAACACCTTTGCCACCATCAAGACGCTGCCCAACATCCCTGGTGCCGTCAACGATCCTCTGGGTGGACGCACCTATCCTCTTGAGGGTACCGCTGTGCTGCTGCCTATGCATGCCCCCTTCACCGAGCCTCTCAACGTCCTCATCTGCGGTGGCTCCAGCGAGGGTGCCTCCAATGCCATTGATAACTGCGTGAGCACCTATCCTGACGCTGCCGAGCCGACTTGGGCCATTGAGCGCATGCCTTCTCAACGAGTCATGCCTTGCATTGCCCCTCTGCCCGACGGGACATACATCATCATGAACGGCGCTCACCATGGTGTTGCTGGATTTGGTCTTGCCACCAGCCCCAACCTGAACGCCCTTCTCTACGACCCGGCGAAGCCCCTCGGCTACCGCATCACGGTCATGGCAAACACCACCGTCGCTCGTCTGTACCACTCCGAGGCCATTACGCTGCTGGACGGCCGCGTACTTGTTTCCGGTTCTGACCCTCAGGACGACATCCACCCCGAAGAGTACCGCGTTGAAACCTTTACGCCGCCTTACCTCAAGAGCGGCAAGCCCCGTCCCTCGTTCACGATTACCAACAAGGACTGGAGCTACAACCAGGCCATTACCGTAAAGCTCGGCGGCCCTGCCCAGAACGGTGCCATCAAGGCTTCTCTGTTGGGCGCCGTGACCAGCACCCACGGCAACTCGATGGGCGCCCGCACCCTCTTCCCTGCCATCAGCTGCGCTGGCACCACTTGCACCATTACTTCTCCTCCTTCCAAGTACATTGCTCCTCCTGGCTGGTATCAGCTGTACATTTTGGACGGAGGCATTCCCGCCGTCGGCGTCTACGTCCGCATCGGCGGTGACCCGGCGCAGGTCGGCAACTGGCCCAAGGGCACCGGCTTTACGACTCCCGGTGTTTGATTCCGCTTGTTGAGCTGTTTTATCTCCAAGCTTCTGTTTTAGTATGATGATGTTTTTTGTTCTTATTCTTCTTCTTCTTTATTCTTGAAGTAGATACTTGGTTAGTTGAAGGACAAAGTGAAATAATGGCTTCGTCTTGGCGGCAAAGGCAGATCCCAGGGGTTAATGGATTTGGGAAAAAACTGGGAAACGGGCCAAAGAGTCACACAATGAAATGAAAGAATACCCTCAATGGACGGCCATTGGTTTCACTCTGTTGCATACATTTACGATGTCGCCACGACTTTGCTGCTGCTTCTGTCCTTGGTGTGGTTATGATCACTGTGTTTATAACGTCGACGGGCGGAACAGATGCGATGTTGATGGAAGAATCAATGACTGATTATACAAGCTCAATTCTCCCTATATCTTCTACAGGAACAGTGTCTGAATATACGAGCTCAACTCTACTGTATCTTCTATTAAGTGGTCCCTACCTAATGACTCAGGACCACCCTATAACACCACAGGCCTTAGGGCTGTAATGCATTTATAGCTATTTATTTATTTTCCTTTCTTTCTCTCTAGCTAGTCTTTTATAAAAAAAGAGAGCTTATTATTATACCTTTATTAAGTTATAAGCTTTATACTTTTTTAAAAATTATAGAAAATTATACTTAAACCTTTAAGTTAGTAATAAATAAAATTATTATTATACCTTTAACTTAATATAGGTTATACCTTAATTTAGTATAATTACCTTTTTTTTAATTTAAAAGATTAATTTTTTTCTTTTTTTTTATTTATAAGGACTTAAAGACTTTATTTTACTTATATATTAATAAAATAATTATTACTTAACTTTTTAAGCTAAAATAATTTTAAATTTATTATTAAAAATAAAAACTTTAATTATAATAATCTTAACTTAAACTTATAAATAATATAGCTTAAAATAATATAATTAATATTTATAAAAAATAATACTTTTAAGGCTTTATAAGCTAATTTTTTTTAATAATATTATTAAAAAGCCTTAATAACTAAAATACTTAAAAATAAATACTTAAAATTAATATATATTTAATAAGCTTTTAAAATATTATTAAAAAAATAAATATTATAATTAAAAAAGCTATTTAAATTAAAAAAAATACTTAAAAAGAAAATAATATATTAATAATAGGATTTATTTTAAATAACCTATTAATAAAAATCTATATAAAGCTTAATTATAAAGGCTTTAATAATAATAACTTAATAATAAAAAAACTTTTTAATATAATAAAAATTATTATTTTAAAAGCCTTAATAAAAGGAGTTTTTATTATTATTTAAAAGTTTAATTATTTAAAATATAGCTAATTTAAATTTTTAAAAGTATATATTAATATATTAATAAAAGCTTAAACTTATATTATATATTAATATTTTAAAGTATTAAAGGCTTAGTTTATAACTATAGCTTTTATAAGCTTTAAATATATTAATAAGACTTAATATAAGTATTAAATTATAAATTTTTATTAAAGTAAGGAAGTTAAAAAAGATAAACTTATTAAGTTTTTTTATTTATAAGTAAATAAAAAAGTAAAAATTAAAAAAATATTTAGTATTTTTAAATAGCCTGCCCCTTTCTTATTAAATAATAATAATAAATAATAAAAATAAAGTAAGTTTAATAATAATAAAATTAAAAAGCTAAAATATAGCTATATTATCTTAATAAATAAAAAGCCTTATATACTTAATACTTATTAAAGACTTTATCTTAAGCTTTAATTAAAAGATTATTATTTATAATTTTATTTAAACTTATATTAAGAATTTTATTTATAAAAATAAAAATTAAATAATAATAAAAAAAATAAACCTAAGCTTATAATAAAAAAAAGACTATTTAAAAGCACCTTAAATATTATAAAAGCAGGATAATTATTTATTAATATAATAATTATTTTAAATATTTTTATTAAGCTTAATTTTTTTAAAAATAATAAAAATAATATTATTAAAATTATATAAAATAATATTTTAAATTATAACTTTACTTTAATTAAATATAATATTAATTAAGATAATATTATTATTAATTTAAGCTATAACTTATATTATTTTAATAACTTAAAGTAGTTTATTTTTATTTAAATACTAAATAAAGCTAATATAATAGCTATATTTAATAAAAGTATATTAAAAATTAAAGAAATAGGTATTATTATTATCTTATTATTAAATAATAAAATAATTAAATTTAAGAATATTACTTATATTTTTTAAAATATTATTAATATAATAAGCCTAAGAGTTTTTAAATAAAAAGATATTTAGTATAACTTTATAAAAGAATTACTTATATAGTAAAAAGATAAAGTAATTATAATTATAAAAGTTTATTAAAAGTATAATATTATAGTTTTAAAAATAATAATATTATTAATTAATAAATATTATAATTTTATAATACTTTTTATTAAACTATTTATTATAAATATAAAATATAATTTTATATATAAAAAATTAAGCTATATTAATAAAAAATAAGTTTTAAAAACTTATTAATAATTAAAAATTTAAATAAATAAAATAATAATTAAAGACTTTTATTATAAAGCTTATTATTTAGCTAAATTTAAATTTATTATTAATTATACACTATAGCTAAACTCAAAATACTGACCAGCGTGAANNCCCTAT
>NW_006711196.1:0-46304 GCF_000167675.1 Trichoderma reesei QM6a
TTTCGCCGGGCTGGGATGACAGTATCATAAGGATGAAAGTATTAGTTATACTTAAGTTATATAAGCGTAGTAGAATAAAGTAGTAAGGATTACTATTATTAATATTTCTAGCTTTTTATATCTCTTAACCTTTACTAACTTTAAAATAGGCTAGTGTAAAATTAAAGGATTTTTAGGTCTTTATATAAACTATTTTACTATATAGGCTAGCTTTTACTAAATATCTCTTACTCCTCTATTTATAGCCTTATTAAAGGTAATACTTATAAAAATTAATAAAGGCTATAAATTTAAAAATAAGATAAAGCTACTAAATATTTATATTAGTCTTTATTATATAAAAGTTATAAAAGAATATAAAGGTTATAAAATAGTATTTACTCTTTTAAAAAAGGATAAATATAAGTAAGTAAATCTTAATAAAATATAAAATTATTTTTTATTAAGTTAGCTAGTTAATTATAGGTTATTTATATAAGGAATATAAATTAAATATTCTTTTTATAAACTCTTAAAATACTGCTGTAATATTAATTTAATAAGAAAATATTTACTTTATAATCTTGCTTCTTTTATAAAACTATTTTCTATAGTATTTTAAGATCTAGAGTTAGTTTTTAAAGCTATATAAAAAGTGCCTTACACTTGCCTAAAGTATAAATATAATAGCTAGAGAAAATAAAAATAAGGATAAGAATATTTTATCCTTAAAGCTTTATGCAGATATTAAGTATTAAAATCTTTATATACTAAATTATATATAAGTAAAAGACATTTTATTAATAAATAACTATAACTTCTTTATTATTAAGAAGCTTCTCTAGCTCCTTAATAATTATAACTTTCTATAGTAGCTTAAGGGAGCTTACTATAATATATATAATAAAAAAGCTTTATTTTACTTAAAAAACTTTAAGATTTAGTAATATAAAAAAGTTACTTTTATACCTATATTAGCTTATTTAAATCCTTTATATAAAATATATAATTACTAATATTTTATAAAAACTAGAAGTAAGTATATTTTATAATTAGTAACTTTATATATATATAGCAGAATAGTAATATATAGTATACTAAGCTACTTAAGCTCTTTATATACTTATAAGTTATAAGTAAGTCCTTATTTACTATAATAGATTTTACCTTTAAAAAAATAAAAAAAGAGATAAAGGAGTTTATTTTAAAGTGCCTTATCTTTAAAATAATAGGGTAATAAATAATTATTAGTCTGCTATAAATTAATAGCAGTAAGGTGTAAATAGTGCTATACTATAATAAAAGCATCCTTTTCCTTAATTTTAATATTTATTTTATATAAAAGGTAGTAAAGGGAGGATTTTTTATACTAGGATTTTATTATATAAAAAAAGGTGCTAGCTTAGCTAGTAAAAATATTAGCTATAGGCTAAAGACTATACCCTTAAAATTATATACTATTAAAATAAAATATAAATTTATATCTTATATTAAGCAGATTAACCTTTAATCTATTTAATAAAGTAAGCATATTATAATTCTTAGTAAAAGGGTATTACTAGTATAATACTGCTAGCTAGTAAATGCTTTTAATATATAAGCTACTAGTAGTAATAAATACTAGCATCTGCTAAAAAAAAAGCAGGTGCTTATAATCCTATTTACTATAACCACAGCCTTAATAAACCTCTTATACTAAGTATATTATTATTCTTTTTTTTTCTTACTTAACCTATCTTTCTCCTTAGTTATTTTACATTTAATTATTCTGCATCTAGCTATCTATGCCTAACTACTTTAATATAATATTTAGATATTATTTTTATTATAAAAACTTCTTTTTTTATTAAACCTTATAAGACTTAATATACTATACCTTTAAAAGCACCTGCCTTACTTATATTTTATATTTTAATATATATAGTGTAAATGCTAAGTTGCTATTATAGTAAAGCATAAAGTTTAATATCTTTATATTTTATTATACTAGCCTAGTAATAGGCACCTATTTTTATTAAAATTTAATTACTGTTTTAAAAAGAATATAAAAAGGAAGTAAGAGGTATTAAAATGCGCTTTAAAGTATGCTAATATAAGCTTTTACTTTTAGAACTACCTGCTAAAGGCATTACTATAAGTAACTTAAAAGCTATATATTAGTTCTTACTTTTATATATACCTTTTCTTACTTATAGTTATTAAAAAAGATTAAATATATATATAATACTATAATTATATCTAGAGGTAAGTATATCCTTATAAGATATATATATTTTTATATTTTACTAATTATATATAATACTAAAGCATTTAAGCAGCTGCTGTCTATAGCTAGCTTTATTAGTAAGTAAAAAACAGCTTAAAGTAATACAGAATAAAAAAGATTACTTTAATAAGAATCTACTTTTAAAAGCTAAAGGGTAAGTATAATACTAATATAAAAGGAAGTTAATATACCCTTAATATATATAATGCTATACTAATATTTTAGGTTCTAGACTGCATTTATACTATACTGCTTTAATATTATATTTATATAAAAATAAACTCTACTACTATCTTTATACTCTTTAGCATTTTATATCCTTATTAAAGCAGGGAATACTAGTATCTCCTATTTATAGCTTTTTACTAGGCTTAGTAACTTAAAATTAAGTAACTAATATCTTTATACACAGCTACTAAAATATATTAAAAGATATATTATATTAATGCTATAAATATGCCTGCATACTGCAGGACCTTAAAGTAAGTAGTCTTTTTATCCCTTATATTTATAAATATTATTTATAAGCTTATAACTAATCTATATAGTATTTTAGTAAATATAGCTATTTAATAAGATTAAATACTTATAAAGATAACACTTTTATACTTTTTATATTAAAATAAATTAATTAAGTTATCTTATAGGCGCTTTTTATAAATTTTTTAATATTATAATTTTTCTTAATATTAAAAATTAATATTATAATTTTATATTTTAGCTTTAATTTAGTAAAAGCTTTAGCTGCTTATTTTTATATAACTAGTAAGTGCATTAAGTAAAAAACTAGCAGGTTAAGTTTTTTATATATTTATGCTTTTATTTATACTAACTATTACCTCTTGCTAATTTAGGAAATTTTTATATTTTATGCCTATTATATTATATTAGCAGCTATTATAAAAAGATATAAAGTTATTATAAGATTTTAATTTAAGTTAAGACTTAGGAGTATATTTAACTATAAAACTAGTGCGCCTCTCCTTATATATATTAAAAAACTTTAATATAAACTAACTATAAGGCATAATAGTTTAAAGTTATATTAAATTCTATTAATAGTTAGATAATGCAAGCTTTAGTAAATATATAAGCAAGCTTAAACTAAGTATATTATAAGAGATTATTATTATAATAGCAGTGCTAATAATAGCTAGTAAAATTATAATATAAAATAAGAATTATATATACTGCTATTACTAATATTACTTTATATTAAGGTTAAGAAGGATAATAAAATAGTTATAGGCTAGTAATACTATACCTAGATAGTATAAAGATATCTTAATATTTATTACTAACACTAGTAATATAAATAGTATAATTATTAATATAAATATTACTAATAGCTTTATAGTATATAGTATAACTAAATACTTTAATATAAATAAGGTATAATAGTATAATTTTAGTAATAGTATTTTTATATAAAAAACTATTTTATAATCTAGTTATTATTTTTATATAAGTAAAAATTATTAATAGCTTATAAGTATTTTTTTCTTATAACTATTTTTTACTAGTATAATAGTTTTTAAGTATAAATATAGTCTTTATAAAATTATAGCTACTAGGGTAATTACCCTTACTATAATAAAACCCTTGCAGCAGGATTATGCGCTTATAACTATTATAGCGCTTATTACCTTTATAATAATAGCATTACTATAACTGCTTAATACTGCTTTTATGCATAAATTCTTATAGTATAATAAATCTGCATATGCCAGTAACTATTATAACCAGCTATTAGGATTACTACAGCCTAACCCGCTCTGCATTATACCCTGATATTAGACCTTGCTAGCTTATAACTATTACACCCCCTAGGAATGGTTAATTCACCCCTTACAGAAAACCCCCCTGACGCGCGAAGGTTATACTGCATAAGGCGGTGGGGTGGATCACACGGCAGCTGGCGCCATCAAAGAGACGTGCGTACCGTGGGGGATGGGCCAGTATCTGCGGGTAGCTGCGAGCGACTGTGTATAGGCTTGGGGACTTGACGGTACTCGTGAGCAGGTTTGGTACCTCTAGGCTGGCCAGGTCCCTGTGCAACCTCCCTAGAGCGGCAATCCTCGAGTTGCACCACTGAGCCGTAGCGGAGTTCCAGGGGACGCCGCCCCTTGTAAGTGCTGTACAGTACAAGCCTGGTAGTACCTACTACTAGGTAGCTGGTAGCAGCTGTGTCATGCTGGTCGAGATAACGATAAAGCACCTCTTCGTGAGTCGATATAAGGTAGATCTGAGGGTGTCACTGTCCATCAACAGGTGCTTCAGACACAGGAGAAGGATCAAGAGGAAGCAGCAGAAGAATACAGTATCGAATATTCAGAATGTCAGCCAGATACAAAGCAACGGCCTGCAGCCCCGTCTCCCACATGCCAAATTCACCTCTCGACAAAGTGCAGCTCGGGGCTGAGACAATCCCTGATAAAGTGGCTCGAAGCTGAACTCGGCAGCAAACAATCAGACATCCAGCCAGAGATTCTCTTTCTCTTTCTTCCTTTCTCTCTCTCCAATCATCCATTCATCCAATACCTATGCAATGATTTCGACATCAGTTGTCCACCAATTAATCTCCTTGTCCTGCCGTTCTGTTGCGCTCCCTCAAATGAAAAGCACAGCTCGGGTGGCACAAACGATTGGAAGCTGCCGGCAATTACTTTTCCCCTTGCCTGCCAACTTTCCCTCTCTCTCCCATACATGTACCTACCGTACCCAAGGGACTAACCACCCACCTGCTTGCATCTACGAAAAGGTCAGGCCTTGTCAAACCACACCATCCGTGACATACAAGCCACTTCTTGTGCGACCTCAAAAGTCATCTGAGCTCAGCCCTCCATGTAACGACTTGCTGGGTGGCCAACCCCTTGCATAACGGCTTCTTTTCTCTTCTGTTCCTTCTCATTGCCTTTTCTCTTCCAACCCACCCCCAATTCCAGGCCGTTTCGTACAAATACGTGGGCATCCCGCTTTGCTTCGAGGCATTCAGCTGGGCACCCAGAGGCAGCCACACCACCATACACGTCTCCTTCTCTTCAAACCCATCAGATCTCTCCAGCAGACAGCAGCACCATGAATCCCCTGGAAAAGATCTTCGCCGCCGGCGTCAGAAAGACGGGCCCGACTGATGCCAAACCCGACGGCCCAATGCCGCGCTGGCCCCTCCACGAGGACAAGCAGCTGGGCAAATACATCCTCGACAACGTCCAGGCTCCCGCAGGCTCGCTCAGCATCAAGCAGTCGCCAATCCTCAATGCCGGCTCGGGCCTGTACACAAACCGCGACGTTGAGGTGGGCGAGCTCATCTTCACGTCGGTGCCCCTCGTTCTCTGTGCAGAGGTTGGCGATGGCATGGAAGCCTGCGACTTTTGCTTCCAGCAGAGGCGAAGGGTCTTTCACCCTTCCGAGAGCCGCTTCCTCGGGCCTGGCGAGATGATGCCGCCTCTCCATGTCTGCAATGGCTGTCACATGTACCAGTACTGCTCAAAGGTAAGCAGACGGCCAGTCTTTGGGTATTCTGCTGGCTTGATCAACCTGACTGATCTGGGTTGCGATATAGTCTTGCTGGCAACGAGCCTGGGATACCGGCCATCTGTACGAGTGCGGCTTGCTGTCGGGCGCGACCACCGATCTCGAGACGAGAACACTGTACCGTCTCCTGATTCTGATGAGAAAAAAGGTCTTGCTGCCGGAGCAGGTCCAGGGCCTGTCCAGGCTGGAGAGCGAAATGGCCAATTTCGAGAGACGAGCCAAGAAAACGTGGCCCAAGGTCCTGGAACTTGCCCTTGAAGCCAAGGAGCGAACCAAGAGCGAGCTCGGCATTTACGAGATATTGATTCTGTATGGCATCGTGAGTGTCTCCCTTCAAGGACAGTGTTGGGGCGGACCCGTCGCAGTTGGGACTGGGGAACCTGCAGAGTGTACAACCTTCTAACTTGTCTTTCAGATCCGTTGCAATGCGCTGCCGGTCGATCAGACGTATCGAAACGCGCCGCTTGGAATTGCCTTGGACCTGGGGGGAGCTCTCCTGAACCACGACTGCGACCCCAACGTTGCCATTGTGTTCAACAACACGCAGGTGCAGGTTCGAGCCCTCCGGAAGCTCAAGGCAGGCGAGGAGCTGCTGCACTGCTACCGAGACATTGCGTACGACTTTACGTTTCGCAACCCACGTATTACGTCGAGGTATCAGTTCAGATGCCACTGTAAGTCTCTGGCATGCCGCCAACTCGCACTCTTGGACACTATCGGTCCCAATGCTGACAAACGAGAAATAGGCGAGAGATGCCGGCAAGAGTCTGACCGCCACTGCAGAGAAGCAAAGAGCGATGGCGACGCCATCCCCTCCATTCTCAGCACGCAGGCTGCCTTGTTCGATATTATAGATGAGTCCAAGAAGCAAGCCTGGGCATCCCCCAACAGGTTCGACGTCGACCGCCAGATGGCCACGGTCAACAAAATCGTCAAGACGGGCTACGCGGGCCGCCCCTGGCCCAACGACCTCGAGCCGCTGCCGACGGTGCTCAAGGCCCTGGCGGCGCTCTGCGAGAGGCAGGGCGACCTCATCAACAGCGTCAAGATCCGCATCAAGGCGCTGGCTTTTACTGGCTACCGGAAGGGCCTCCCCTGGTCCGAGGACCTCATCGACTTGGTGCTGTGTCTGTCGACCTTGACCATGTTCCCCAACCACCCGGGGCTGCGAGGCCCCGCGCAGCCGAAGCACAAGGAGTTCCAGGACGTCTTCATCGGGCACCTTCATGCGCTGCACGGCATGCTGGTCAACTTGTATGGAGAAGAGGCCCGGGTGACGGGCATCATCCGGACCTTTCTGCAGTCGGAGGTGTCCAACTACAACGGGCCCCGGCCGGCGACGAGGGGCTTCAGGCGCAGGTTCAAGGCGTCTCAGGAGGCGGTTCTCCGGTGGGCGGGCGTTGACGAGAAGCTCTGGACTGTGGAATAGTCGAGTCTGGCACTTTGTCTCCTCATATTCCATCCTTGAGGAAGTGAAACCTGAGTCGCTTCAAGTGGGATGATGTCGACGGCTTGACGCCCACACGGTGCGAAGCTCGGTCACAGTTTATGCGGGATATCGGGGAGCCTCGCACTGTACGGTACACAGGCCGGAGAGCCGGATAGACGGAGTCGGTTCATGTAGCTCGTGTATCTCGGCACGGTAAACGACAGTACGAAATACCGCAAAAGAAGTTGCTGGTTGAAGAAATGGAGGGTATGATTGATAAGGTAAACAAGGTTTCCTTGTGGACGTTGCACTTCGCCTCTTGAGCTTCTGTGTCTGTCATCTGTGACTTTCTTTTTTACAAGCGACAGAACTTCTAGTGAGTTCTTTTTTTCACTTTGTTCTCTGTTCATCTTCATCTCCAGGTTTGTGAGCTTGTCAGTCTCTATTCAACTCTCCAACTGACTAGATAAGCAAAGCATAGCTGTTGTACTAGGCCGGATCAATCGACACTTACCCCAGCTTTTGGTGTTGAAGAGTCATCATCATACACAACCCAGACATACATACATACACCCACCCACAACCCAAATGCTCGGACCGCCAGTCAATCTGCCCAAGTGGTGAGTCAAACACCATCACCAGCTTGACTCTTCTCGGTTGTTTTAGTGAAGACACAAATAACGGGCTAATCTGTGCCTTGTCATCCATCTCCAGGCTCGAGGCAAACTCTCACCTGCTTCAACCACCCGTCAACAACTACTGCGTCTACAACGATGACTTCACCGTCATGGCAAGTTTCTTCCTCATCCCTTTTCTTCATCTCACATCCCTCGGAAACCATCATATATATACGCACACTCTTTCCATGTCGACGCCCCATTGACTAACAAACAAACACAAACCAGATCGTCGGCGGCCCCAACGCCCGCACCGACTACCACATCAACCAGACCCCCGAATGGTTCTACCAGTACCGCGGCGCCATGCTGCTCAAGGTCGTCGACGGCTCGACCTTTCGCGACATTGTCATCCGCGAGGGCGACATGTTCCTGCTGCCGGCCAACACGCCGCACAACCCGGTCCGCTTCGCCAACACGGTCGGCATCGTCCTGGAGCAGCGCCGCCCGGCGGACTCGATTGACCGCATGCGCTGGTACTGCACGGGGCAGTGCGGCCAGGAGGCGCTCGCGGGGACCGGGGAGCAGGAGGCGGTTGTTGTGCACGAGGCGGCGTTCCACTGCACGGATCTGGGGACGCAGATCAAGTTGGCGGTGGAGGACTTTCGGGCGGACGAGGCAAAGAGGACGTGTACGAGGTGCGGGACGGTGGCGGACTGGGCGCCCAAGCCGGGGTCGATTCGGGATCCGAACTTGGAGTGAGTTTCCATGTTTTAATGATGAAAGTTTTGTGTGTCCAAGAGGGGATAATATATCCCCTTTTTGTCTCTGTGTATGTATGGATAGGTAGGAGGAGGGGTTTTGAGGATCGGTACACACGCTGCCAATGACTAGGACAGCCCGAGCTGTTCTAAGCCTTCTGCGTCTTCTCACCATGTCCTGTCCCTTTGTCCATATCTCATCTCCTCTCCTCTCAATCCAGTTGGATTGTCTATATGTGTAGATACACAGCACAAACAGAAAAAAAAAGCCATCAAACCCTTCTACGTCTCGGAAAACTCATACGCACTCCCCGACAACTCCACGGGCACCTCGATCCTCCCCTCCTCCACCTCCTGTCCCTGCACCCTGACGCCCGCCCTCATCACATCGCCCGGCACGACGGGCCCAACGCCGGCCGGCGTCCCCGTCAGGACCACGTCGCCCGGCAGCAGCGTCATGACGCGCGAGATGTCGCTCATGATGCGCGGGATGCGGTAGATCATGAGGGCCGTGGACCCGCGCTGGCGCGGCTGCCCGTTGACGTCGAGGAACAGCTCCGCGTCGTGCGGGTCCGCGATGGCCGCCTTGGGGATGAGGTTGCTCATGGGCAAGAAGGTGTCGAAGCCTTTTGCAATGTCCCAGGGGAGGCCCTTTTTCTTGGCTTCGTTTTGGACGTTGCGGGCTGTCATGTCGATGCCGACGGCGTAGGCTGTTTTTTTTTTTTTTTTTTTTTCGTTAGCCATCCATACACACACATATACACATATATATATGCATATATATACATATATCGATATAAGAAAATGCCATTGAACTCACCCCGAATAGCATCCATCGCCCCCTCTTCATCCTCGGGATGCAGGTTCCTCACCATCCGCCCAATGACCAGCGCCAGCTCCACCTCAAAGTGCATGTCCACGCCCTTGGGCTGCAGGCACGGGCCCTCGCCCGGCAGGACAATGGACGAGGGCGGCTTGAGGAAGAAGAAGGGCTTCTTTGGCTTTGCGTTTTGCAGCTCCGCGATGTGGTCTCTTTTTATTTTTGTGTGCTCACGCAAATCGTTAGCTGCTTTTTCTTTTACTGTTTTGAGGAGACAGAGGGAGGGAGATGGGTTTGGTCCAGTACGCATAGTTGCGGCCGATGCAGACGACTTTGCCGGCTTGCTTGAGCGAGAGGGAGGCTTGCGAGGCTGCAGTGGCCATGGACCTCCTGAGTCCAAACATTGTGAACGGGAACTCCGGGCAGACAGACAGACAATCTGTGCCTCTCTTTGTTTAGGGGGGGAGGGTAAAGAGACTGAAGAAGTGAAAGAGAGTGAGGGAGGATGAGATGTCAGTGGCGGTGTGTTGACCTGTGCAGCTCTCAGTTCAAGTAATTTCGTGTCCGGCCAACTAATGGAAGTCTTTCCGAGATGCTGACAAGGATAAAGTTGAGCATACAGTAGTTTACTGTAAGAGAGATCGTGTCTTTGGCCGTTAGCCTCGGCACAGGATGGTCCGGGCCCGGCTTACAGCGCAGGATGCACCTGAGCCGTCCGCTAACTTACAGGGCAGCTCCAGGGTTGTAGTGAAGTGTGGACGCTGAACAAGGAAGACTGGTCTTAAGAACGTCATCATATGTGCTGCTACCTCAGTCAAGCTCAGTTGAGCTCAGTACAGTACCTACCTACATGTATACAAAATGACTTAGCTATAGTAGGTACGTGTAGTGATTGCTCCGACTTCGCAGTCCGTAATCTCGTCTCGATAATTCACCATCAGCCTCACGCGCAATTGCAGCCATCATGTACCCAGTTGAGCTCTCAATTGAAGAGTGAAAAAAATTGGCCAGACAACATGAGAGTCTTGACTTGATTCATGCTATAATTGATATCTCATCAGACCCCTTGCCGACCTCCTGATGCCTGGGCCATCCACTTCCTTCAGTTCCAAGACCATCATGATACCATCATCTAGGTAAATGCCCTCCTATATCGCCTTCCAGCTGTAAGGAATATGCCATTGCCTGGACGCACATCTCGCTCCCTCATCCCCAAATGTATGCGAAACCATAGAATAAGAAGAAGCAAAATAAGCTCTGGACGCCATGCCGCGTTTTAAGAAGATATCTAAAGTCAGAGAGCCCTCCCCTTATGCTGGTATGTAATTCATCACAAGCTAACCCTTACCCATACCCATACTCATACCCATACCCACGTATCGAATGGCCACCGCTTGAATCAAGCCAGGTAGCGATACATGGATGGCGCGCCCTCCTCGTCCGGACGCTCCAGGTACTCTCGCACTATGAGATCCTCGATGCGCCTCTTGATCATGGGAACGTCGGGCTTGAAGCGGCCAGCCAGCACCGACAAGACTTCGCTAATCAGCTGCGAGTGGCTGACTTCCTTTCGCGCCCTATTGACACATTGGTTAGCTAGGACTATGCACCGACTGAGCTCCGTTATCAACTTACTTCATGATTCTCACAATGGCGGCGTCAATGATATAAGATCGAGTTTGGTTGTTCTTGTCTTCTGTCGCCTTCCTCTCCTCCTTGTTCTCGGCCTTGGACACGGCGTTGATAATGGGTGCCTTGATTCGAATCGTCTTGCTCTGGAACGAGGCGTTGAACGAGAACCTGTCGCCGGGCTTGACATTCTTGGTGGGCGGATCCTTGGCCAGCACGCGCGACTTGGGCGCTACCGCAATCGCCATGAGCGCTCGCGTGAGATCGGCCGTCGACAAGCTCGTCTTAGCCTGGATGTCTTCGAAGCTGAGGCTCTCGCCATCCTTGAGGTCGTTGAACAGCGACAGGACCACCATGCCGTACGTCGGGACGTTGAGGTCGTAGCGACGCTCCCGCGCCAAGGGCCCGGATTTGCCCTCTATCGCCGGGAACACACACTTGATGTCTGCGCTGCCGGTGGTGCCGATCCAGGTGAGCTTGCGACCGTTGCGATTCGTCAGGTAAAACTGCTCAAAGCTAGCTTGCAGCTTCTTGACTTCGGCCGGCCAGGTACATCCCGCTTTGGAACTATCGCCTGACTGAGCGCTGCGCCCCATGACCTCGGAGGGCCAGTAATTGGTCGTGAGGACGTTGACGTTGAGATCAATCGTGTGGTCTTCGGGGTCCAGCTTGCGGACATGGTCGCGGTATGTCGATGTCAGCTCGGCAGAGGTGACGAGATCTCGGAACATGCCCTCAAATTTGGTCGTGAATTGCTGTCCCAATTCCTGCTTCATCCGCGAAATAATCTGCTTCTCGACGTCGTGGCTCTCCGACTTGCCATGGAGCAGTCGTCGTCCGAGATGACGCTGGTAGTAGGTCTGGAACAGGTCCTTGTCCTGCAGGTACCGGATCAAGACGATGGACTTTTCCACGATGGCGTCCACCTCGGCTTCCGTCTTGCCCCTGATCCCCCGCTTGAGATTATCGTCGATAAAGAGCGAGACGTATTCCGAGCTTCGGCTGAACAAGTTAATGAATTCGGCAAAGCTCTTGGTCAGGGCTGCCTGTAGCACCAGGTCGCCCTGAAAGCATTCTTGGAGCATGTAGTCAAACTTGTCCTTGAGACGAAGCACGTCGTCCACCCACTTGATGGCTGCTGCCGTCTGCTGCGCGGCCGGGTTCAGCGTCTTGCCCTTGTCGCCCTCTCCGCCATCTTCGCCATCGCCCTGCGCCGTCGAGAAATCGGTGTTCTTGAGCACATTCTCAATCTCCAAGCCCAGCTCGACAACTCGCTTCTGCAAAATGTCACGCAGCGCCGTCTTTTCATCATCCACTCGCGCGATGAGTCTGTACAAGATGCTGAGGTCGTGAATCTTGTCATTGTCAATCATCCACCTGAGGCCGCTACCCTCCATGGCGAGGAAGTCGTTGAGATGACCAAGAATCAGCTTCTCCTCTACCACCTTTGTCACCTTGGGCAGAGTCTCGAGCTCAATGGTAGTGCCACACCGATCTGTTTCCTCACGGAGTCTGGTCTCGGTATGTCGCAGCCAGGTGCTGGCGTCGGACTCTCGCAGCAGCCGTTCGCATTCTCGCGCATAAAAGACTTCGCTGTTGGCAAGGAACCGGGGCTCAAAGGTAGTGACGTAGAGCTTGTTGTTCTCGGATTCGTCCTCGGTTTCGTAGAGGCAACTGAGCATCCGGGTGTTGCTGCGAATGAGATTTCGGTCAATGATGTCTCCGCGCCTTTCCATGTCAATCTGGTCCAGCATGACGGAAATCAGAATGTCGCCGATCGAGCGATCAGAGTTCGCATTCAGGCAAGAGCGCAGGATGTGGTCTCGGAACAGGGCAATGGTGGTGGCGAAGATGGGGACCCGACGGGGCTCCTGCTGCGTGTAGCCTCTGTCTAGGTACATGAGGATGTCTGCGGTCATGTTCATGGACATGTTGTGATCTTCCCAAGTATCCCTCAGACCCTTGAGGAAGTTCTCGCCCGTCTGGCGCCGCTCGCTGACCGAGGCCGACGACGAGGCATCAACGCTCATGTTGATGAGACTCTTGGTAACGAGGACTTCGATCTTGGGGATGGCATGCTCGGCAAACCACTGCTCCTCGAACTCCTTGACTCTCTCGTAAAGAACCTCGCCCTTCTTCTTGAGGACGATCTTGTAGGCCGCTCGGTATAGCTCTTCGAAGGATAGACGGCCGCAGCTCTTGTTGTGGATGTCGTATAGCGCTTCCTTGATCATGTTCCAGCACGCATCGAAATCGGCTCCCTCGCCCGCTGCCTGGGACTGTGAACGGCGGTTAGTCAGACTGAGAGCCATAGAATGGAAGCGGAATGGCTCGGGAGAGGGCTCCTGCGCACGTTCGGGCATCGGCCTGCTCTGGTTGGAACCCATCGCGGCGGCTCTGGCGTCTCTGGTGAGGGGGAAGAAGCATGGGAAACAAGCGGCGTGGGGTGCGATGAAGAGGGGAAGTGAATCAGAGGGGCAGGGCACCAAGAGCAGCGGGAGTTGATGGGTTTCGACGTAGTAGCAGAGCAGGGATGCGCCTCCGAACGGGCTCAGGTTGCGCTCACGATGCGCTCAGGATTCAATGAGCGACGATAGAGCGAGGCAAGTGATGCGCCGTGAGGTATGCAGTCTGCTAGGGGGTAGATTGGATGCCCAGAACTTTGCAACAACTTTTACTTACACGCACGATCCGACGAGGTGGGCGAATGCGCCCTCGAGCCCCCGCTCCCCCTCGCCCTGATATCATGGCTGCTTCAGCGCTCCGCGAGCGACTGCGAGACAATCACCGCGAGACGAAGCGTCAGGATCTGCCAGCCAGCTGCTCGTGGAAGCCCGATCGCGGAACAAGAGTCAGTCGAACCCCCAAAGCCGCTGGTCGCACAGATGGTGGGGGTTTTTTGGCAGAGCTCGGCACGTCTCTCCAGTAGCAGCAGAGCAGGCAGTTGGTTCGGGTTGCGTCTGTCCTGAGCACGGGGAGGATCGTCAAGCCACGACGGATTCAGCGGGGAGACGGCAAGACGGTGGAGGTTGCAGCTTCTGCATTCTCCGCGTACGGCAACGGACGGAAAGGAGCTGTCGTTGGAGGCGATGGAGGAGATGGAGGAGGCTCAAGCTGCTGCATCTGATTGCGACAAGCAGCAGATGGAAATGGGTGAATTGCGAGAGTGACTCCGCTGCCAGCAACAAGTGCCGGGGGGTTTCCCACTTGAATGGAGCTCGCATTATCGATAACGAATTTTCTGGCTGCCGCTTTCTATAGTAGTACCTAATAGGTGGTTAAGGTAGTGACGAAACGCTGTGCCTCGATCGGGACGAGGTAGGTAAGCAGTACCTGAGGATTGCGTTCAAGAGAGGGCGGGGTGGAAGTGACGGGTACTACGATGGAAGTTCGCTTAGGCATCTTTCCCGTCTTCTTGCTCTGAATCATCCAGCTGCGGCTCCCATTCACGTGAAGATGACTCATCATCTCATCGGTACTCCGTACTATGTACCTTGACGAGGCACAGTCGCTCCATGGTCACGTGCTGCTTAGCTCACCCGGCATCCCAGCCAAACTTGCTCGAGTTGGTCGCCAGCCCAGCCAAAGCCAATGGGCAACTTGGTACTATTTTTCCGACCGACAATCCAAGGCAACCCGCCAGCCTTGCAACAACCTTGAACCACCGTGTGACGAGGCAACGCGCGCGACGAGGCAGACCAGAACCCTTGAATTGATCCCGCACCCGGCCAGATAGGCCTCCAGACGTCGCCATGAAGCTCGTCAGGTGGGCAATTCCCCTTCAAAGCCAAGCAGCCATCGCAACGAGACCCAAGTCACCTGTTGGCAGGCAGCTCGAGTTTGCTCTTCGCAGTCGTCCCATGCTGGAAGCTCTGCGTGTTTTGGAACCTGATGGATAAACTTGTGATGCTGACGGTTTGCGTGATGGCAGATTTTTGATGAAGTGCGCCAACGAGACGGTGACAATCGAGCTCAAGAATGGTACGGTGCAACCCGCCACACGCACAGCTTGCTGGTGCCTCGCAAACATCATCATCATCATCACGCAGCTTCAAATCCCATCCGCAGCGAGGACAAAAACCAGCAGAACCCGGGCCCCCCTTTTGCTAACCACCCCACCCAAACAGGCACCATCGCTCACGGCACCATCTCGTCCGTGACCCCCCAGATGAACGTCGCCCTCCGCACGGTCAAGATGACGGCGCGCGGCCAAGACTCCATCGCCCTCGACACCATGAACATCCGTGGCTCAACAATCCGATACTTTATCCTCCCCGACTCCCTCCCGCTGGACACCCTGCTCATCGACGACGCGCCCAAGCCCAAGAACAAGGCGAGGAAGGAGGCTGACAGAGGCGGCCGCGGTGGTCGTGGAGGCCGTGGCAGAGGAGGTCGCGGTCGTGGCCGCGGCCGTGGACGTGGCTAAAGCTCTTTTTTTCTTTTTTTTTTCTCATTCGCGACGGACGATGATAATTCGATGAGGGGTGGGGGGTGGGGGTTATTGAGGGACCCGAGGCGAACCATACCTTCTGATTTCTGGCTAAGCAAAGGCCAATGGCCCATGTCAGTGGGTGGAGGGATCTTTTTGTAACACGATACAGAACAGAGCACGTCATTTTTTTTTTTTTGAGGTCAAAGGTCAAAAGGATATTGCGGAGGTGAAGTCGCGGAACTGCGATGGAAATGGCGTTTAGGATGCGTTTTGCCCATATGAAAACTGAAAAAAAAGGAAAGCATGGCATCTGAATAGGGGCAACGGATGGAAGAGCTGCGGTGCACCATCCTGACATACAGCCCAAAGAATCTAGTCAAAGATGAGACGACGATATCCAAATATACGAGGCTTGCCAAGCCATGTATCCTTTTCCGCCGTGATCTAGCATATAACGCGGATGTCCTGACCTCGGAAATCATCTCGAAAGCATTGAAGATGCCAATCAAGTTGTTCCCCCACCAAGAGACTTGATCTCGAGCTTCTTCCAGAACCGTGTTGGCAGAAGGAATGCCAAGCCCCCACCCAGACTTTCACGACACCTACCTAGACGCCAAATAGCATTGGTTTCGAATGAGTCAAACCAGTCTCATGGCAATAACATGCAACCATTGATCTGATGCCGCCAACGCAACCTTCGCCCTTCACGCCGAACCTCGCCATATCCTCACAATCTGCAACTTCTCCCACCCCGCGGTCTTCCCACTCGACCCAACCGTCTCCGCCCTCCACACGCCCCCTTCCATCCCCCTTATCCTCTCCTTGACAAGCTCGGGCTTGTTCTGCGCACACAGGAGCACGTACGCACAGCCCCTCGGCGAAAGAATCTCGTGCAGCCCCGCGATCAGCCTATTCGTCGTCTCCATGCCGTCCGCGCCGCCAGCATACGACAGCGCCAGCAGGTACGAGTCGTCGTCAAAGGACGTCTTGTTGGACGATGAGGAGGAGGAAAAGGGAAAGTCCTCTTTGAAGCTTTCTGGCCGGTTGGGCATTTCCGATGTCGGCACGTAGGGGGGGTTGAAGACGAGGACGTCGACGGAGTTGGGCTTCAGGGGGGCTGTGAGGTCGCCCATTACGGAGCCTAGGTACATTCCATGGGGGACCTGGTTCCCATCATGACTGCTGTTGCCGCTGTTTGTGCCGGCGGCCTCGGCGAGAGCATCGGCTTGTGCTTTGGCCACGGTGGTGACAGTTGCGCGGCACGCAAAGGCGTTCATGTCGACTCCCGCGGTGAGGACCTGGTTCGTGCCAAAGATTGCTTTGGCATGTGCCGTGATGAAGGCCAGGACCACGCCCGATCCCGTTCCTACCTCGACGACAAACGGGATGCCGGCCTTGGACGGAGAAGAAGAAGAAGAAGAGGTAGGTGAGAAGGTTTCGTGGAGGAACTGCGTTTCTGAGGGCGAAGAGAGGGTGTCGAGGAGGAGGAAGGAGTCTTCTGCCGGTTCGTAGACGCGCTCGTAGGGCACGTGGGATGTATCTGGTGTTGGCAGCATTTTTGTTATAATGGATTGAAAGTACTTTAGTTGTGAGATTGGGGAGAGGGGAGAGAGGGTAAGTTTGTGTGAGGGTTGTGAGGTGTAGATGGTGAGAGCTTCATGAAGTTTTTTTGATGAGAAGTGAAGCTTAGTATTGGTGGGGCCACGTGATGTCACAAGAGACGAGGTGAAGATGTATCGGAATTGGAAAGACTCAAGGACGGATGAGATCGTCGGAATTGATTGAAATATGTTCTTGTTTTTATCGCGGATGCTTGAATCCTCCATAACCCGTCAGAAAAAGTTACCAAAGGCACAAGCCCACTTCAAAGCAAAACCCCCCTTCCAAACCACCAAAACCCCAACCATCACCACCCATTTCCAGGCCTCACTTTTTCCCACCACCACCACCACCACCTTTCTCACCTCCTCATCAGTCCCTCCCCCTTTGTCACAAAATCACACACCCCCTCGCCTCCCCCATCCTCACCTCAACAGCCCAATCGCCCCCCTCCGGATCCAAGCCCCAATGCAATCCCCATCCCATCCTCTCCACCATCCGCACCGCCCCGCGATCATACACACCGCCCAAGTCGCACCGCGGACACGCCCTGCTCGCCGTCCTGTAGAAGCCAGGCGTGGCCTTGATTACGCTTCCCCCCGCCGGAGCGTCGCAAAAGGACGGGCATGTGTGAAAGTTCATAAACGGGCCGCAGGGGGTCGAGATGATGGCCCAGATGTGCTTGCAGGACTTGTGCTGGAAGAATGTCACGTTGCACATGGCTGCTGCCTTTGTTTATTTCTTCTTTTTTGCAAGCTTTTTTCTTCTTTGCTCTTTGTGTGATTCTTTTTTCTTTGCTGGTTCACTTTTGGCCCTTTTTCTTGAATGTGTGGATGGGAGGATTGCTATGCGCGTTCGAAGAGCTGGTTGTTGAGTTTGAGTTTTTGCTTTGTGAGAGTTTGGAGGCGGTTTTTACCTTGTGTGTTTTTGACGTCTCAACAGCACAATAGATGCAATTTGATTCATGGAAGAAGCATGTTTTGCTTCCAACAGCTCAAGATGTGAAAAGTTTCAGGAAACACGCGGACCATGTGCAGCTGGCAGTGAATCACATCAGTCCATCCATACCTACGTGGCCGTCAAACGCCGTATTTATCACCATCTCTTGAGATAACGGGCCCTCAGTCGTAGACACGCAACTATCATAAAAGCAAGAGGCAGACTTGTTTATTGAACCTCGATATATGCATCCCTAGCCAAGCAACGCTCCATTGTTCAATGCGATAAGACCAAAAAAAAACGCCAAACACTCATGCCAGATACCGTTCAAATCCATGCACACAGATCGCTATTCTAGTAAAGCTCACACCAAAACCCTTGATGCTTTCAAAAATTCGTCTCTCGCCCCTTGAAATTCGACGCCAGAGTAGTTCCATCGCCCTCGGGCAGCGTATCACTCTCGTCGGCCTCGTCAGCCTGTGACGGGAGAAGCCGCGAAAGCATGTCCTCCATCCGCGCCATGGCTTGTTCCATGGCTACCAGTCGGCCCGCCAAATCGCTCAAGTCTTCGCCCGTCTCCGTGAGCGAACCACGCAGCTTAGGCGGGATCTCAAACATGGAGTCTCGGCGCGAGGCCTTTCTCGTTGTGTCGTGAGTTTCTTGCCGCGCGTACTGCCTCCGGATGAGGTGATGCGTCAAGTCGTCGTCCACGGCAATGTCATCATACACGTCGTCCGGAGGTGGCACGTCAAACACCGCGCGGATATACTGAAAGGCCGAGAGCTGCCACCGTTGCCAGAACCACTTCTGGGCCAGCGAGCCGACGGTACCTGTCTCAAACGTCTTGGCCGGCCAGAGCAGGCGGCGCTCGGCGACGGCAATCAGCAGCAGCAAGGGCAAATTGACCAGGCGCACAGTGGCCACATGGATCTTGTGGAACCAGCGCGGACTGACGACAAACTTGAGCGGCAAAAGAAGGAATACGGCTAGCAGGTTGAATGGCGGCTGGTAGGCAAAGACGGCGTCCGCCTTGACACCTTCGAGCGTGAGGACAGCCTTTCGAAAGTGTATTTCGGCTGCAGCGTTACTGGAGATGTTGCTGAATGTGTTGGACAGCATGGAGACGAGGATGGTAAGGAAGAGAGTGTTGCCGAGGAAAGCAAATGTGATCATGACGACGGGTCCCAGGAGCCAGTGGAATTCCACCTACAGATCCAGTATGTTAGCACAAGCCAGAGCATGAAGAGGGATGAATGAATCTTACCGATCTGTGGATTCCCGTTCCGTCAAGTCCAAACCAGATGTATATCATCCACTTTGATATTGTACTGAGCATTTGCAGACAAGATTAGCATTTCGCACATACGAACCACCGAAGAGAGAGAGAGAAGAGCTTACAGCAGCGGGTGGGCTCCCTGCCCCAGCCACAGCAGAGACAGCAAGAATCCAAAGAAACACCAGGCCGAAAGAGCCGTCAAGAGGAAGAAGTCGGCCATCATAGACCGCAGCGACAGAAAGACGAGGTTGTCAGACAGCCAGTTAAAGGCCAGGCGTGGAACTATGACGGGAGCCGCGAGAGCCAAGACATCAAAGGCCTGCTCGGTGAGATCCGCCGATCCAGTCTGCACTCCATAGAGGCGCAGCCCGCTGTAGATGGCGAAGAGGAAGAGAAAGGTGACGTCGAGGAAGGACCATAGATTCTGTGTGTATACGTTCCTATACCCGGCATGTCAGCGGATCCCTCCAAGGCACTTCTGAAAATGAAAAGAACAACAATTTTTTGCCAAAGTAGCTGGAGTGAGCTTACCATCCGTGTGCCAGAATCGTCGCAAACTGATCCAAGCACCACCCAAACGCATAAATCGCAAACGCCGCCTCCAGATACGGAAGCTCCCCCTTTCTCCGCATCACCATGACGGCGACATACAGCCCCAGCAGAATCGTAAACTGAATCGCCTCGAGATAGTTGCGCGTCCGCGGTACAATCAGGCGATACTGGTTCAGCAGCGGCGACTCGCGCGGATCGTACAGCGAGATAGGCTTCAGCTTGTAGTGATCGGGGATGATGTCCCACGACGTGGACGGCGTGTAGATGACCCTGCCCTCGTAAATGGCCGCGACGACCCGCTGGCACGTCGTCGAGCTGAGAAAGTGCCTGCTCTCGGTCAGGATGGCGACCTCGAGGGCGGGCAGGGTGCGGTGCGAGGTCCACCAGGCCTTGTCCTCGACCTCGTCGCGGACGTGGGCGGGCGCGTGCTGGAAGGGCTCGAAGCCGGCGACGAGGATGTGCGCCAGCAGCAGCAGGCCGTCGGCGCCGCCGTCGTTGTCCTCGCCGAAGCGGCGCAGGATGCGGGTGGCGATGAGCTCGCAGAGGGTGGCGCGGGTCCAGTTTACGTTTTGGCGGTTGCTGGAGCGGGACTCTTCGTCGAGGAACTGGGCTCTGTTGACGAGGAGGCAGTAGACTGTGAGACGGCGTCAGCGCAATGAATCCCCCTTTTGCCTGCTCGATCCATTGACAAAGGGTACTGCCAGGTCGAAAGCCAGAGAAGAACACACCAATCGAGATGTCGCCCAGCTCGTAAAACTTGTCCACCAGCGGCCGGATCACCGTCACGTTAATCTTGAGATCCCGCAGCTGCTCCAGCGTCAGATAGTCCTCGACGACGCTCACAATGTCGCGCCGGATGCGATGGATGTTCGTGTACACGGGCAGGTCGCTGTGCGGGTTCGTGCGGCAGCTGAAGACGTGCTCGCCATTGGCGGCCCGTTCCGTCGACAGCCTGCTGAGCAGCGGGCGGCGCTCGTCGGGCGCATCCTCGGAGACGCGGATCCGTCTGCGTCGGTCTGTCATGTGAGGGTTGGAGGGAGGAAAAGGAGGAGGGAGAGAATTGGGGGACGGGGTTGAGAAAGAAGTCGGGGAAGTCTGAAGCTTGAGAGAATGTTGATGTTTTGGTGGGAGGTTTAGGTACAGGTACGATGACGATGGTGGCTGGTGCGGGAGCTGGAGGTAAGGTTACTTGTAGGTAGCTCGAGGAGCTGGAAGCGGGAGGGTGTGATGAGATGAAGTAATAATATGGTCATGCCATACAGTCAAGAACCAGGGAGATTTCCATTCATAATATAGATGATTACAGATCCGACCATCAAGAGAAGACACAAACACTCGTCAAGGCAACCAAAAGAAAAACAACCGGATTCCTGGAAAACGCAGTGACACCCCCGACTCCCTCAGATCCCGGCTCGCTGGGCACCGACTACCTAGTAGGTACAGCGCTGGGCGAGCACTAAACGCTACAGGACAGGCGCCTGATTCCTGATTGGACGCGCCCCCACGACGCCAAACCGCCTCGATTCGACGAACCGACGGCCGTGGATCGATCAGGTGCCGAGGCCAGATGGAGTTTTGTCATGCAGGAAGAGCACCAAGATGCCCGGGGGTGATTTTTACCAGCTGCCGCCAGAGCCTTTATCATCTCGCTCTCTTTTCCTTCTGCTGTTGATAGTCGAGTTGCGTGATGGGGCCAAGCTGCATCTACCAGGTGCGTGTATCAGTTGTGCGCCGCTGCTGATTTCATGCAATCCATGCAGCCGCCATGTTCAAACTCGAGCCTCATGCATGATGAGGTCCATCTCCAGAGAATCAGATTCGTTACGTCTAATAGCAATTTTACCTCACGGCAAAGGACATGGACCAACCGTCTCTTGCATGATCAGAAGCACGCTACCAAACCATGTCAATCTTGCCATAACATCAAATCACAGCTTCGCCTCCACCCCCTTGGCATCCCTCGCCTCCCGCGCCAGCTCCCACGCAAACTCGGCCAGCGGCACCCTCGTATGGATATACATCCTCGCCTTGGCGCTGCTCGCCTGCCGCGCCGCATACCGCGCCGCGATGCCCTGGCACACGCCCGCCAGCTTGAAGATGTTGAACGCCGCGCCCCAGGCCAGGTCCGGCCGCGGGTCGTAGCCCGACACCTCGGTGTACCACTGCACGATCTGGTCCGGCTGCGGCAGGCCGGGCGTCTTGCCGGGCAGGAAGTTGGCGCTGTCGGCGTAGGCGGATGCCCCCGGCGAGCGGGCGAGGTAGAACTGCGTGATGAGGTTGCAAATGTCCGACAGCGGGTGTCCGATGGTGGACATTTCCCAGCTTTGGTTTTTGATTTGATAATGTTAGCCCTGGCCTTGTCCATATTGTTCAAGTAGTAGATGATGATGATGATGACCATGATGATGAGAGAGGGGAGAGAGAGAGAGAGAGAGAGAGAGAGAGAGAGAGAGAGAGAGAGAGAGAGAGAGAGAGAGAGAGAGAGAGAGAGAGAGAGAGAGAGAGAGAGAGAGAGAGAGAGAGAGAGAGAGAGAGAGAGAGAGAGAGAGAGAGAGAGAGAGAGAGAGAGAGACTCACTCGAGAATGCCAATCACCTTGGCCTCCTTCTTATCAAACACCAAATTATCAATCTTGTAATCCCCATGCACCAGCGTCGCCCGATCCCTCGGCCTCAGTCTCTCATCCCGAAAGAATCCCACCAGCTCCTCGAAATGCGGCAACTGTCCCACCGGCTCCCCCGTCTCGACATCCACAGCCTTCGCCTGGCTCTCGCAAATCGTCGCCCACGTCTCCGTCTGCCGCGCGTAGAAGCCCTCGGCGCGGCCGAACCTCTCCAGCCCGACCCTGCGCACGTCCACGGCGTGCAGCCTCGCCAGCGTCCGCGCCGCCTCCCTCCACAGCGCCGTCCGCTCCTCCGCGCTCACCCCGGGCATCAGGAAATCCTCAAAGATGCGCCCGTCGAGGAACTCCATGATGTAAAACGGCGTCCCGACCACGCCGTCGTCCTCGCACAGGCAGTACGTCTTGGGCACCGCCACGTCCGTCGCCTCCAGCGCGTGCAGCACGCGGTACTCGCGCTCCACCTTGTGCGCCGTCTTGGACAGCAGCTTGCCGGGCGGCTTCTTGCGCAGGACGTAGCGCTGGCCTGTGGAGTCGGTGATTTGGTACGTTGGGTTGGATTGCCCGAAGCCGAACTGCGACGGGGGGGAGATCTCGGGTTAGCTGTGCTTCTTCGTCTTCTTCTTCTTCTTCCTCTTCTTTGTCGTTCGTCTCCTTATGTACTGCTGGGATGGGGTTCGGGGCTCATTGAAGACGAACCTGCTTCAGCTCAATCGGCGTCTTGATAATCGGCACATTGTCGTCAATGTACTTTGCCAATGCCTTTTCATCAATCGGCTGCCGCACCGCGCCCGCCATCGTGACGCTCGATGATAGGCAGCCTCTATCGACCAATCGTGTCGTTCTATCGCGCGATCACTTCCGTCGGCAACCTCCAAAGAACAGTAGACAAAGTGAAATAAAAAGAGCAAAAGCAAGTCAATTGGACGAATCGCAACAGTCGAAGCGATTCCAGATCGTGAAATAAAAGGCCAGAAGCAGCAGGGATTGTTAGGGAGAAACACAGAAGAAAAAGGAAGGGAAGAAGAGCAGCTTTACTCTCACCATCGCTGTGCATCCCCCCTCCAGAAGATGACGGGACCAGGTCTGACATACCGAGGCTCGGCGGTTTGGCGGCTCCAGCCCGACCCCAGACTTCTGTCTAAGGTAACTTACCTTACCTTACCACCTACCCCAGCGCCACAGCTCACACACACTCACACTCACACACTCACACACACCCGAGGTCGCCCAGCTTTTTTTTTTTCTCCCCCCCTCCCACCATCCCCCCCTTGCCAGATCGTCTGTTTGCTACCAGGACCGGTTCTCCATTTGTTTCCTTCTCCTCCTCATTGGACGGCGTGTAAGTCCAGATTTGCAATTATTACTGGCTGGATGAGCAACGTTCCCCCAATCAAGCAAAAGAAACAATGTCAGGAGCTCAGCGAGCTTCAAGCTACAAGCAATTATTAGATGCATAGGTACCTACCTCAAGACAGATCTCATCGCAGCCAAAGAAAGTGCAAGCAATTGCTCCACATTCTCTCTCGACCAACAAACGATGCACCAATCTTCAATTCTCCAATTCTTCAAGTGCAACATACTTTATCGGCTTTCCCACCCAAAGGATCAAGCTACATGTATACCACCAGTCACATACGATGCACTTGTCCGTGCAGTCTTGCGAATACATGTTGTATTGCTATCAAATGATATCAATTTCAATGCTAGGAGAGCCCAGGTTATATCCGGTGACGGACCACACCCTCACCTCTATATCCACAACCTACACAGTACTCCGTCATCTCCTCCCTATCCGCAAGTGTCCAGACACTCTTTGCTCCGTTATTCAAACATGCTGATGTCTATCTGTGTCCTGCACACAGCGTAGCCCTGTTTTTGAGTTGCTTCTTTGTTGTACCTATCCCATTCTCTCTTTTTTTTTATGCTTTGTCGGTTATGATATACCAGCTGATGCAAGAAAAAAAAAAAGAAAAAGAAAGAAAAAAGAGGAGAAAGAAGAGAAGACGAAAGTGATCAAATGGTGAGAAGAAGAAGAATGGAAGAAAAAAAAAGGAGGAGAATTGGAAGAAGACAAAGTTGTAAAAAAGTGAAGAGAAGCAAACACAAATTGACATACTGCCCTGATGCATCTCCATGGTAGCCAGACCAAATTCCTCCAAGCTTCGGCTCTTTCAAACATTCCACAGAGTAGAGAGAGAGAAAGGTAATAAACATAAGAAAAGAAAAAAAATTGTGTGTGGCAAGAAGAAAACAGTAAGGGGTATCCATCGTGTCGAGTCATCCATGCATTCTACCCGCCCAACCAGTCCCCCTCCCTATCCAGCAGTTGTGGCATCTCGTCTTCGGCCGTGGTGAGAGTCACCTCGTCTCCAGACCGAGACGGTCCAATCTCCACAACGGTGTAGCGAAAGCGTCGTCGACGTCATGGGACATGCGGAGGTTCTCGAATCGGGGGAATGCTGAGATATCACACGCCAATTGCCGGCCGTTAAATAAAAACATCAAAAGGAAAACTCCACGTCCCGTTCGATGCCTCGACTGGGAATGACGGCAGAGACTCGCGTTCGTCTCCAACGTCCCTGTCATCATGTCCTCGTTATAGTGAAAGGAAAGAAAATGAGAGAAAGGATTGCCCATTTGCAGTGCCAAGAGTAATTGGCCATGCTCGAGTAAATGAGTGAAGGAGAAGAGAAAAGAAAGTGGCAAAGACTGGTCGGTTATTAACTGGCGTCTTCTGCATTTCCTTCGCCGTTGTCGCTTTGTGTTTTGGGCTTCTTGCTGGACGTCGAGGGGCCAGATTCCGACTTGCGCTTCCCGCTCGGGGCATCTGAGGACTTGCCAGGTGAGACATCGTCCGAACCCTCACCCTTGCCGTCTAGCCCTCCCTTGGATTCCATGGCGGCCACCTCCTCTGCTGTCAAGAATCGACCACCGGGTCCACGAGGCCTGCGCATCGCATGGTTGTGTCTGGACTCGTGCAGGTAGGGCTTTCGTCCTTTGGAAGTCAACCGCAACTGCTCTTCGAGACGCTGGCGGGCGACGCGCCGCTTGAGGATTCGGTGGAACTGTTTCGCATTGACGTACAATGGCGACTCTTCGACGGCGCCGGCGGGCATCTCTGGCGACTGTGGGTGCTGCATGGCAGGGGCGGGAGGCATGGGCGGGGGCCGGGGTCCGCCGTGGTTCATCATGCCGGGGGCACTCGGCACGCCCGGGCTGGTGACTTGGCTCATGCGGCGGCCGGGGATCTGGGAAATGCTGTTCATGCGAGGAGACGGCCGGCCATCCTTCTTAGCGCTGGGCATGCGCGGCGACGTGTGAGGCATGCTCGGATCCGAGTGCATGTAAGGGTAGCCGGAGCCTGAGGCGGCGGCTGTGGCGGCCATTGCGGCAGCCTGGATGCCAGGGATGCCATACGGCACCTGCTGCATGCTGGGCTGGGGCACGCCGTACTGTGGTTGATACATGCCGTGAGCTGGGGCCTGAGCAGGCTGGTGTTGCTGCTGAGACTGCTGCTGCTGCTGCTGCTGCTGCTGTTGTTGTTGCTGCTGCTGCTGTTGTTGCTGTTGTTGTTGTTGTTGTTGCTGTTGCTGTTGTTGTTGCTGCTGCTGCTGCGATGCGTTGACGGGCGACGATTGCACGGCGTGCTGGTTGATGCCGTGGCTGGTGGGCGACGTGATACTTGCACCGGCGGCAGAGCTCGCGTAACCTGCGTGGGAATTGTGTTGCTGCTGTGGATATTGCGCGTATTCCATCATCCTACAGAAAGGACAAGGACCAAAGCTGGTGTCGCGAAGATGTCGCGAGCCAAATTGTGGGGTGGCGCTACCTGGCCGGTCCTATCACAAATCCCAGGCCTGAGGCTAGGAGAGACGCTGGGGCGAATAATATCGACAGCGCAACGCTAGGCGGCCTTGCTTACAGCGAGTAGCCGTGGATGTTGAGGCCGAATGGTTGAGAAGTTGGATGAAAGAACTAAGAAACCGTGCTAAGACGATAAGTCGTGATGTTCGTGCCTTGATGCTTTGCTCTTGCTTCTTCCTCGGCTATCCCTCGATCCTGTTTTGGTGAGGGTTAAAATGCTTGGGTATGGGTTGGGCACGTTCGGTTGGGAAGCCGATGGTGATTCGATGCTTGGGTAATGGCAGGCGAAATGCGTGCAATCTTCAGGCACCCAAAGTCAAGCAGACATGCGTGGGTGAGCTGGCAGGCTGGTGGGATGGTGCCAAGGTACGTGGCTCACGAAGCCGCACGGCGCGCGTCTGCAGGCCAAACTTGGAGCCGCGGGAGGGGGCCAGCTATGGAGGGTGGCTGAGTGGCCGGGCGAGATAGAGAGCCACGTGAAGTGGAAGCGTCAAGAGGGCGAGAGGAGCAAAGCTTGGTTCCAGCGTCGTCGCGACAAGGTACAGGCAGTAGGCGATGCAGATGAGCGGACGGAACAGAGCTTTCCACTTCCCCAGAGCGTCTCAATCGAGGATTAACAGAGATCTATCCAACCACAGGCGTTAGCTCAATTGTATATAGTAGGCGGCGTGCGGCGACTGGTGAGACGGCGAGAGGTCTCCAGGCAAGGATGGAGACAAGACAGGGGGGTCGAGCCACTGCGCCAGGGAGCCACACTTGTGATGCGTTGGCATAGATGTAGCTCATGCATGACGGAATATGCAGCCAGGTCCACCAAGGCCAACGGAGGCCCGCAACAAAGCCCCCAACTGCTGCCGACACGTCGGCACACAAGTCTGGCTGAGGCAAATGAAGGCCCAAGGCGACGTCGTCAGAGGATGAGGGCGACGAGGCCGTGCCGATCCAGGTGGGCGCCTCGAGATTTCGCATCTCCTAACGCGATGCAGTGCGCAGAGCCCTCTTGAGGCATCGCAGCCAAGGCACGTCGACTGCCTCATCCCAGCCGGATGGCAGGGCGGACGGAGGGTTGGGCATGGAGACCCGAGACACGCCACGAGGGTGGGGGATCAGGCTGGGCTTGGTGGTGGGTGTTGGCCATGTCCGGTCAGAGACGACGACGTTTCTGGCCGAGGTTGGCGAATCATGTGCGGGCGAGAGGGAGGGAGGGACGGGACGAGACAAGGCCAGTGAGGCAATCGGGCAGGTCGAACTCGAGCTTGCTAGAAACAGCTTCTAGCGCAGCCAAGTTCAACATGTGACGCCTGGACAGGATCGGGAAAAGAGTGCAGAAGGACAAGGACAGGGAAAGGCAGACTTGGCTGGACGTACTCAGCCGTGGCTGTACTCCGTACCTAAGGGGGGGGAAAGTGATGTAACAGCTGCTCGGAAGTAGAATCAGGACAAGAGGCTGTGAGACTGTGGTAGGCTGAGCAAATAGGAAGAGTCGGTGTAAACGAATGCGTGGGCGACAACAAGGCTTCGTATATGCCTTGAGAAGGGCCTTGTACGAGAGCAGGAATAGAGAATTCCGAACAAGGCGATGATGATGGTGAAACGAGGGGAGCTGCTCGACAAGCAATGAGACCTGGGAAGGGCAGGGCCAATACAACAACAGAGTGAGGCAGAGAAGAGCCAAAAGTAACGAAATCGACAAGAGCATGCAACTCGAATTCCAACTGGACGAATCGCGTTGCACAGAAAGAAAAGGAGGGTTTCGGGTAGATGAAGAGAGTGAAGGAAGACTCAATAAAGAGAAGCAGAAGGAATGAGCTGGGGAGTTCCCTCTCTGCACATGCAGACAGACGGGATGGACGTTGACGATGACGGCATCAAGGAAACGAAAGAAGAAAAAAAGAAGCCAAGGACCCGAGAAATGCTCGGTACGTACCTCTTATACAGATGCAAGGAGAGCGCGTAAATGCGCCTGATGCTATTACGATCAAGCCTGCAGTCTGTCTGAAATACTACCCGGGCAGTGATTTGCAGTGGCGGCTATGTACAAGCTTGCTGTGGGCTGCTTTGGCGCAAGTCCCCAGCTCCTGGGAATCGACAGCGGCGTGCAGAGCGGTTTGATTGAAGCGGGCAAGAGCGAAATGGGCACTGCAGATGCGCGCTGTCACCTGATGGCGTGTTGCGCCAATGGAGAGGGCGAGGTTGAGGCTGGCGACGATGATAGGCCTCTTGTGTTGCGGGCGGGCGAGATGGATGAGGAGCAGCTATGCCGGCGCGGGACGCTGATTTGCTGGCGGGCAGGCTGAATTTCTAGGTGAGCCGGTGGGTGCCTGTACGAGCATGAACAAGCCCTTGCTTCTGTTGGCTCTGACGTCGCAGCGAGCCGAGAGAAAAGAGTGGGGGAGACGCGGCGGAAGCTGTGGATGGACGGATGGATGCGAAGCTCTGCGCTGCGTTGCGTTGCGTTGCTGTGCTGTGCGATGCGATGCGATGCGATTGCGCTGCTTCGGGCGAGTGGCGCTTGAGCCGAGACTGAGGGGCTCCGAGAGTCCGAGGGCGGCGATGGAGGGAAGACGGAGAATGTATAAGAAGGACGGCGAAGGACGACAACAACAAAGTGTTGGGAATGATGCAATGCAATGCAAGAGGCGGCCAAGGGGTCAATTCCACGGCTTGGGTCTCGTTGCTCTGCCGGGATTTGGCAGCAGGATCGTGTATGTAATAATGGAGGTAGTAGTAGGTATGTATGCAGAGGTAGGTATTAGAGCTTGGGGGGGGAGGGATGTGTGGTAGGTGAGGAAGCTCTCTCTCTCTCCGCTGCACAGGGTGAGAAAAAAAATGGGTAGCTGAAAATAACAGCTCAGAAAAAAAAAGCTCGAGCTCTCTCTGACAGCCCAGAAGCTCCAGACGCTTCTGTCCACAGAAAAAAAAATGCGAATCCCGGCGCGGAATCGGCGTGAGCTCCAAAGCTCTTTTTTTTTTCGACTTCGCCTTTGACGCTGCGGCCACTGGCGCGCGGCTTTGGGTCGAGCGGATCGGGACGAGATAGTCGAGTCGCTGTGAATGGCCAGCGACGAGGCAGCGTGATTGTTTCGATTGCTTCCCCTTGCGGACGAATCGAATGTGATTGCACGCGTGAGCAGCGGGAAGGGCCCTTTTTTCGCCCTCTGTTCGGGCTTGCTCGTTCGTTGGACAGGGCAGGGCGGCAGGGCGCGCAACGGCGGGATGATTGGTTGAAGGGGGAGAAGAATGGGCAAGGCTCGCGGAAGAGGACGAGGGAAAATGCGAAGATATGATTTGAGGGGCGGGGGGGCCAGGGCGCTTTTAACACCTGTGACTGGCTGATTCAGCCCTAGGGCGGGGCCCGCCCAGTGGCTGGCGTGGTGTGCGCGCGCCTTGATTGGCCCGCGGCCCCTGCGGCGACGCTCGGGCCACTGTGGCGCTTTTTTTCTTTCTTTTCTCTCTCTCTGTTTTTCTGTTGTTCTGTTTTTTGGGCCGTTCCGGTGCATCTCGTCTTTTTGTTTCTGCTTTCGCCTGGTTTCTTTGTTGATGCCTGCTAGCGCCGTTCCGCGACCGACGGGCGATAGTCTGTATGTACGGGCTTCAGGCAGTGCTTGTCTTGTTCCGGCTCGTGGGCCTTGCTCACCACTTTTCTTTCTTTGTTCGTTGTTCCCGGCCATTGTCCGTCCGTCCGTGGCGGCACGGAGCCGCTTTCTCGACCTGGCAACTATGTACTAGTACAAGAGCCTGACCGTCGCGACGACGACGTTGATTGCTTTGCCACTGCCGAACCATTCGAGTCTTTGTCTCTTGTCCTTGTACATAAGGTACTACTACGCGCGAGTGTCCTGTACCTACCTAGGTATCCTGTACTGTACGTTCTGTGTACCTACCCGAGCTCGATCATGACGTCGAACCAGGCCTGCGCAGTGCATACCTTAGCCGAGCTGCGGCTGGGTTCACCCTCTGGTACATGTAGGTATTACCTGTCGTGCTCCATAAGGTACTGTACCTGTATGCTATGTACAACTGCTCGTACATGGTGCAGCAACAAGGCCACGGACGAACCCTGAAAATAGAGCCAGGCCGTGGCCCATGCCTTGTTGAGACGAGGCACGTGTTCTTACTGGACGCTTCGTACCAGCTCTTGGGCAGCAGCTCAAGGGTGCTGCAGCGGCCATCAGCAGCCATCTGCAGCCCGGCGTCATCTGCTCTGGTTCCCCCCCATGCAAGTCGAACGCCATCCCAGCACGGCTGTTATTAATAAATGAAGATGCAATCCTTGCTGCATCGTGCCCAGCCTTGGGAGCCCGAGCCTTGCTTGCTGTGGTCCGACCTGTCTGCCGTTGGTACCCAATCGTAGAGACTGCTTGGCAGCACGTCCGAGTCCACCCAGGCCTTTGGCACCAACAGGAGACCACCCCCAGGGCATCGTAAGAGCTTCAGCACGAGCCTCTCCTCCAGCCTGTCTCGCGTTTCGTTCGCAATCAACAAGCAGCTCTTATTACCCAGGCACGTATCGTACACTGTCTGTATGTACTGTCTGTACGGAGAAACATTCTGCATGAGATCTCTCATCCCGGACAGCCTGCTCCGTGTCTTTCCGTCCCTGGGCTCTGCCGCATAGGCGTCACCTCCCTGTCCTACTCGACAGCATGTCTATCAATACGCACTCAGAGACCGCTACATCTCGACGACTTCAGAGATGCCAAACTGACAGGGCCCGTTCCCACGCGGAACTATTGCTATCCGCAACACCACCTGCCCATGCTGAAGTGATGGTATTACCCCTACCTACCGTTCGGAGCAGCATCCTCTTCTCACCTCCCCCGCCTTCGGAAGATCGTCTTTTTCGTCCTCGTCGCGCACGCGGCCGGGCTGCTGTCCACCCCCGGACTTGCAGCCCTGCTGGGAACATGAATCAAACCCCTAGACCGCGTTGCTCAAGGATTCCTCGGACATTAGCTGTGTACTCGTACACCCGGATCACGAAGTGCCATCCTGCGGTTGCATGTACAGTATGAGGTTCCTTGTGTGTTCGAAATTCCCCCCCGTGGAAGAGTGAGTGCTTGAAACCGGCGAATTTTCTTATCAGGACCTTGTCGATGCGAGTACATACTACCCTCCATCTGCATCTCCCTGCCGGCGTGCCATGCATGTGTACCTACCGAAAGCAAGACTATTTCGTACGTATGTATGTATTACCTATCGAAGACACCTGTGAGAAAAATGAGCGGTGACAACATGGGTGCGCAACCCACGCGGGCGCAGATGCATCTCGTAAGTGCGGCTGAAGAGAAAAGAAAAAAAAGGAATACCTTACTAGTAGCGAGGTCAATATAAGTCAGACGGTTGGCGAACCACGTCGGCAATGAGGCGATTGCTGGGCAATGACAATGACACTCAGGCGGTGATTCATGCAGCACGACCCGAGCATCGTAGTAGATGTAACTCGTACGTCTTTCGTAATCGTATGCAGAACCGATCTCGATAAGCCGTCCTCGCAAGGTCGGATGATCGCCTCCTGATATGCCTGATCAGCGACATCAACGACATCAACAACAGCCTGATGACGGCGCCAACAGCTTGTACCAGAACGCAGAGCCAGAAGAAGAAAAAAGGCAGTGCAACGCCTTTGTAAGTCCACAACGACACGCCATGCAACAAGCAGAGACAAAGAACCTTGAGTGGTGTGTGACGAAAACGCGCCTCTTACAAACGAGAAGCCTGCTGTTGTCGTCAATACGAGTACTACGACTTACTGATCCTCTTCGCAGCCCAAAAGTCGGTGTGCCCAATGGCAGCACACGAAGCCTCTTCAGCTCAAAGCAGAGCCTTGGCGCTGAGGGAGGGCGTTCGGTGAGTGTAAACTACTACTGTACTGTGTGTGTTCTATCCTTCTTCTTCTCTCTTCTACTACAAAGATGTCCCGTGTCAGGTCGACGGTGAGGTTGCATTCTGGGCGTTTCTACAGCACTATTCCTCTCGCCAACCCGTCATGCGTAATTTCAGTTGTGGCAGTCGTTGAATGTGACGAGAGCCGGGTCTCGAGCCAATCTCGGAGTCACACTCAGCGAGCAAGGGTCCGTCGAAACAGGGCGAGCAGTCCCCCTGTCACAGAAGAGAGAAGGCGTTGGCCATGATTCCACTCTTCTATTTCCATTCTCTTTAGTACTAGGGGGGTCTTAAAAACAACCGCGTTTCCCATCCTAGCTCCACTAGGACAGGGGGCATGTTAATTAGTAAAAGGTCTATTAATTTATAAAAAAAAAAAAGATATATAGATTATAATGCTAATGCTATATAAAATAAGGTACCTTACTTTAAGTTAATAAATTTAGTAATTTTATAATAATTTAATATAACTAGATTAAAGTATAACTATTATAATAAAAAAAGAATAGCATTACACTTTATATCTAAGTAAGCTTATTACTGCTTTTCTTATTATTACTACTATCTTCCTTATTATTACTGCTTTTTTTATTATTACTGCTATCTTCCTTATTATTACTTTTAAGCTTAATAGCCCTAAATTTAAAGGCTGGCTTTTTAAAGCTATATTTATTTATAATCTTAATGCTATTAGCTTTATATAACAGCTTTTTATAATTAACAGCCTGTTATTTAACTTTTAATACTATATAATTAACAGCTTCCTTAATAATCTTTTTATTATAGTCTAACTTTTAAGGCTATAGTATTAGTAACTTCTAGTTACTATAAAAATAGCCTTAAAAGTTAAGCTTATAATAAAAATAATAGCAGTTATAAATCCACTTATTATTATTTAGTAAGGCATAATAATCTAACTTAAACTATTAATTTACAGTTAGTAAGTTACTTAAATATATAAAGATATTATTAATAAAGTATAAGGCTATAATATTAGCGCAGATAATAGCCTTAACCTTCTTTAGCTAATAATAAAAAAAGGGCACCTTATTATAAGCTTCCTTATTTTATATTTATACTACCTCTTCTTTTTATACTACTTATTTATTATAATTATTTTTAATAAGCTAGATTCTTGCCTTATTAATACTAATTAGGCTATATTTTACTATAACTAATATCCTTTAAAAAAGGCTTAATCTCTTAATACTTTTAGCCTTTAAACTTCTTATTTTAGATATTACTATAATATTATTTAAAGTAAGTGTATATAAGGCTTTCCTTTCTTTTTTAAAAATATATAATACTAATAGTATTAGCAGTACTTTTAAGATAATAAAGGCTTTAAATTAGTGCTAAATATAATTATAATAGTAATTAATTATTTATATATATAGCTATAGTATTAAAGCTAATTACTATTTAAATTATAATTATATTAGCATTCTTAATATTATTTTTTCTAGCCTTTATATTATAAAAGAGCTAAAAAAAGAGCTTCTTAATAATAATAGCTATAATAACCTTAAGGCACTATTAAGATTAATATAACTAGTAATCTAGCTTTTATTTACAGTCCTTATTAATAAAAATAAGGTATTTTAAAGTTAATTAAGGATAATAGCAGAATTATATAAGAAAAGCCTAGTTTATTTTTAAGTAGTAAGGATTATATATTTTTTAAATATTTAATTATATATTTCTTATAAATAAAATAGGAAGTTAGTTTTACTAAAGTTAACTATGCTATTAATAACTTCCTAGTATAAGATCTCTTAATGCTAATGCTTATAAAATTAAAAAACACTAATATTAAGGGGTTAAAGATAATATATAAAGTATAAAGGCAAAGGGAAGAGCTTAATATAGTATTACTTTATAAAATAAATAAATTTACTTATAAAATAATTTTTATAGCTATTTATAAAAAGGACTTATATTTCTTTTAAATCTACTAATTATATATATTTCTTAAAATATTAAAGTTATTCTAAGGCTATAATATTAATAATATAGCCCTTTAGGCTTATAGTAAGCATTATGCTATTAATAAGGTTATTTTTAAACTATTTAGCTAGCAGCTAAACCTTAAGTAGGATAATAAAAAAAGAAATTATCTTACCCTTAACTAAAATCGCCTTAATAGCAGTAATAAATATAATATTATAAAAATTAATTAAGACTAGGTTATTTATTAAAATAAAAGTCTAAAGGAGTATTTTAGTAAAAAAATAGCTAATTATAAAGCTAGTTTTATTAAAATTCTATATATTCCTTTTCCTTACCTTATATTATATTAGAAATTACTTTTATATATAGAAAAATAACTTAATAGCGCCTTAATTTTATATAGCCTTATATTTTATATTATAAAAAGTAAACTTATAAATATAAAAGTCCTGCTTTAACTGCTATATAAATCTCTTAGCCTAAAAGTAAAATATAATTATTATCTTACCTTAAGCTATAAGGATTATATTAATATAATATTATAAAGCCTAGAGTTATATATAGTATCCTTAGGTTATTTAGTAATATACCTAAATAAAGATCTTTTATTCTTCTTCTACTTATAGCAGTATGCAGTTACCTTTATTAAAAGACTGTAAATAAGCACCTTAAACTTAACTATATAATCTTATATAAGGCACTTAAAAAGCCTTAGCTATAAGAGATATATTAAAGTAGTAGCCTTTTTAATATAACTTAGCTGCAGTAATAATATACTCTTTAAGAGTTTTAAGATTATAATATATAAAATAGGGCAGATTTATATCTAAATTAATTTAATAATTATAGGCTAAATACTAAGCCTTTAAAGAGTTTATTATAATAAAAATAATAGAAATTAATTAAGGTTTAATAAAGTTATAGTAAAAAGAAGATATAGCTTATATATAGCTATTATTATAATTATAAAGTTAATATATTAGTGTTATACTTATGCCTTACTTTTTTATTATAATTTTAGTAAGATAATCTTTAAGATAAAAGAAGTATATAGAAAAATATAAATACCTTATTTTATATAGTATTAGCACTATAACTAAGGTATCTTTTTTTTATAAATTAATAGACCTTTTGCTAATTAACATGCCCCCTGTCCTAGTAGAGCTAGGATAGGAAACGCAGTCGTTTTTAAGACCCCCCTAGTAGTATCACACTTGTCGCCATTCTGTTGGCCTTGTTGCCTTCTCATCGATATTATCAGATTGACCAAAGGTACCTTAGGGTAAAGTAAACAGCAACGACTCATGAGAACCCGTATGTACTTGAAACAAGGAGTCAATTGAGAAAAGAGAACAACAATGAAGAACCAGCCAATCAGCTGGCCCAATCCAGGCTTACGTATCCCCCAAGCGGATGTTGTCCCCAGCCAGACACTACATGTACCCAAGCAACCAATCACGACGCGCGACTGGCGCTGCGGCACAGCTGAGTGGCTAAAAACCGAGGGCGGCATTTTTGGTCCGCCGGCTGTGAGTGGACACAAAAACACCCACCTAGGTACATACTATGGTACATACACCCGACAGCTGTGGCGTCGGCTGGGTGGGAGCTGGCCCTGTTTGTCAAGCTGGGAAGTGGCGGGCAGGATCTATCGGCCTATGGCCCTGTTTTGAGCTCGGGATTCCGGGTCATGGCCAGCCACTGCCAGGGCCCAATTGTGTGGCCCTGCTTTGCCTTTGCTGTTGCTTGCTCTCTCTCTCTCTCTCTTGTTGGGTGACGTTGCCTGAAATAGACGTATGTACTGGGTGTCTCTGGACAGTACGAGCATCTTGTAAACTTGAGGAGCAACTACCTTACCTACTACTTGCCCCTTGTCACTCTGCCTCGTGTCGTGACTTGATACAGTACCTGTAAATAATGTGTGATACTAACACTTTTGTACGTAGGTAGCTTACTAGATTTGCCAATCTATTCTTCCACATCCCCGAAGGGCTGGACCTTGGCTGCGCTGCATCGTTCGGACATGGGTCCTGTAATTACTATCAACATGATTCGAGGCTCAAGACGTCCGCCTCCCTGACATTGCCCCTCGCATGGTGGCGCATCATCAACCTTACATACGCCTCATGCAAGAACTATCGACGTACTCGTAGGCCATGCAGCTCCAAAGGCGGCAAATTCTGCATCAAATTACAAGATGCATGCCAAAATTACGAGTATGAGTAATGACAAGCTGAGAATTCTATGTAATGTGCATTTTGCCCGAGAAGATCTCTATTCATTGCAGGGTAGGTAGCCTCATGCAACGAGAAGCAGACGTATCAAAACCCTTCCTGCAGACATTGTAAGCTTGGCATGACGGCATACAAGATTTAAAAAAAAGGGAAGCAAAAAATATGTGATGGCAACGCTCGATATAGACGGACAACCCAGTAAACACGATCAATGGAAGATGGAAGAAACTTGCCACTGCGTACATACTACGTGACAGAGCCTCATGGCCTTCGTCCAACTCAGCGCCCGGAGCCTCATCTCCACCAATCCCTGCGCAGATCGCTCACGTATTCCCAATTGGTCTTGTCAAGCATGCAAATGGTCTCTATTGTATGTACTCGTACGTGTACGTGTAGTGTGTATACCTAGCCGGCTATGCACATACATAGGTAGACATCAAGAGAAACCGCCCGGGTCCGAGGCACGGGACCCTTGCCGCCTTTCCAAGCATTTCCCGGACAGCCATGTGTAACGAGATGCAACCGCCCATTTCGTCTTGCTGTCGAGTCCGAGCTTCGATTTGACTGGATCATGTAATCAGCATATAATATCTTCTAAGCCTCAGCTCGTACCCGAACGAGACCCGAGATGGGCCGCCACTTCAAATTGACTTCTGTCCTTGAGATAACACGCCATCTTATACAAAGTATACGGTGGCTTATCACAAGCATTACATGCAAGAACTAGGATACAAGAGCATAGCGGTTCAAGACCCAAATATACGCGCTCACAATTCATTCTCTTAAAGATTTTCAAGGCTTATGGTTCCCAGACTTGACACTTAATAGCATAGACCTCGGCATCAGGCGCAGCAGCAAGACCTTGGTCCTCCGCCACCATAGTAAACAGTTGTTATCCTAACAGGCAGTCATTTTCGCTTCAAAAGTGTAAAGAACTTCCTCAACCCACATGTCAAAGAAGGCCCATAAGCTGTACAGCCCGCCGTTGGAACACACACTCACCCAAACAAGGTGTAGGCGAAAACGCGGATCAGATGTGAAATGCACAATCTTTGCCGACTCAACGTAGCCACATGTAGCTTCTCATCAGGTAATATCAGGGGGGGCGCTGATCGAGACAAAGTGAATAATAAAAAAAATGCCATGTATAGCAAAAACTTGCTCGCCGCCCGTCCTTTGCATCAATACTAGCTACCATCATATTCGCCCCCCTTTGATAACAAGCAGGCTGTATAGCCATATCTTGATTCCACCCACACTACCACAATGCCAGTCCCCTACTCGCATCCACAAGAAGCATGTATAAAGAAGTTATCCGTTCATCTCGTAGGCAACTGTTCCAGCCGCCACCCCGAAGCACATCACCATTCCGGAGAAGAAGCCCATGGTATCACTGAAACTGCGGAGAAAGACATATGTGAAGATAGTCTCTGTCTAGGCCAACCCCCCTTGACATATAAGAAGCTTCGAGAAATAAACCCACGTGCATACATGCTCACGAAAAATCTCGTAAGATGCAGTCGAAATGTCTCAGCTTATGGTTACTCCCATCGGAAACACCCACCCGCACCTCTTGGTCCCCGTCCCTCCCAGAAATCCACGTAACACTGGAGGCTCATGTGATCAAATTCCATGGAGAAACTTCATCATACGGTAGACTTCAATCGGCAAACCCCCAGTCCTCATCAAATGGTGGCCTTCTTACTCGGGAGGCAGCATGCTCTCCGCGCGAGCTGGTGACCATGACGTCGGCGGGATATGCATGGCTCTCTCGGGCATCTTTGCATCAGCCATGACTGAGAAGCTTAGTCGGGGGCAGTCTGATTCCAACAGGCTCTACACAACACACAGTAGGTATAACGATGTGGAATACTAGTGATAAAACTCTGCTCTCTGGCGTTATCACTTCCTAACAAGCCCTACTTCCACCTAGATGTAGTATCTGTGAAACGCCACGATGATAGTATCACTGAACTGGCAACTGACTCTAGGAGATGCTAGAGAGTTATGTACACATAGCTAGGTAGAATACATTTCATATACAAGACATTCGAGTCTGCTTCTTTCTCTAGGAGACCACAACGGAGTGATGAGTGCCTTTCCAATGCCACGGCATGCATGAAGTGCCGCACCCCCTTTTTCATGTACGTGATCAGAGCATCATAGACAATTTCAGAAACGTACCCCAAGAGGTGGAACTGGAAGACAAAGCGGCTCTTCAAATGCACGTATGACTTGAGCCAGGTACGTAAAAGCCCAGCAAGTGACGTCTACAGAACAACACAAAGGCCTTCTCAAAGTGATCCCAATCAGAGAAATGAAACCACTCCGGTGGCTTGGTCACATTTAATCAGGCATCTGGACGAGTCATGAGTGATTGCTGTCCATCTTCAGCATCTGCCCAGATTGAGGGCATTGTCCTCGACAAGCCAACGGGTACCTGGAATACCTGGACGGCACAACGTAGGTATCTCTCTACTCGAGTCCTGCAACTGCCTGCTCTCGATGTTGCCATCCTGCCGCTATTCACGTCTTACACTCTTGTATCCAACTGTTCCATCAATACCCCAGTCCACGTATCTTCAGATCACTTCCAGCCAGGCGTCTCCAGCAGCAGGCGCTTGGCTGCCGGGCACATCCACGATCAGACTCTGCCAATCGACAAACCTCATCACATTCCACACGCTGCATGTTTAGCAAGTGGCACAGCAGATCAGAGCTTAAGCTCAAATAGCGGTGTAAGCTGCGGAGTGTCTTCTCCTCATTCTTCAGCTTTCCACAGCGCCTACTGGCAACATGCCCAAAGGAGGCACATATGCGCTGTCGACAGTGTCTCACGCAAGGCTTCACTTCCATGGTGGTGGTGGATGGGGGTGAGTTTATCCAGACTACTCAGCGTTAGTAGTTGCTCCAGGTACTCGCCCAGAGCAGATAACAGCACTCGCTGCAACTTGACGCCGAGCTTGATCAATCGGATCACAGCGGGTTGCTACCGGAGCGTCAAGACAGCCACTGAAGTAATGCATAGAGCGACGCATTGATGTTGTTAGGGAATGGAAGACGACGGGAAATCCACCCTTGCTTATACTTGAAGCTCTCATCTTCTCTGAGAACCAACAGCCCTTCTGAGAAGCCTTCGCATGTGCAGCCTG
The DNA here is from genome assembly GCF_000167675.1 of Trichoderma reesei QM6a. Taxonomy (NCBI): domain Eukaryota; kingdom Fungi; phylum Ascomycota; class Sordariomycetes; order Hypocreales; family Hypocreaceae; genus Trichoderma; species Trichoderma reesei. Next base: position 39,545 of record NW_006711196.1, read on the forward strand.
CAAGGTGATGCTCCATCAAGTCCCAGTCTGCCATGGTATCACGTCACCCTGCTATGCCATGGCAATTGCCCAATGGCCAAATAGTCGCGGCTGGATAAGACCGCAGAGAATTGGCGGGGCGAAACAGACAGGAGGGTGAATCGAGTAAGAAAGTCTGGGAAGTGCCTGGAAGGTCAATGGCCTCGCCTCGTTGGTGCAGACGATTCACCGACATCGTTAGATCGACAGTATAGAGTGCCTACTTACTGCAAGGGTCGAACACCTTGCCAAAGCCTAGTATATGCCCGGTATCTCAACTGTTTCTGGCGCCGCCGTCACTAACAGGGAGGTCTTTGAGGGTGGCAAATAGATCAAGTTGGGGGCGGGTTCGTTCTTTCGGAAGCTGCCCGGCTATGTACAGCTCACTGCCCTGACCCTTCGAAGCTTGGATAACATGCTTGAAAAAAGGGCCAGGAAGAATAGAGAGGATTCAGTACAAGGAGGACGCTCAACTCCTAGCATGTGTTCAACGAAGCCGTACGACAGCACGTTCTTTAGGCATGGCTCGAAGGCGTTACAACACCCAAGCGTAGTCGTACGCAGTCCCTCACGCCGAGGTGCAGTGGACATGAAAGAAGGAGCCCGAAGCCGAAGACGTAGTAGTAAGTGAACGTAGAGGCGCCCCCTCATGTCTGCGGCGGGTGTTACGGAGGCTTAGGCACACCATTGTCCCGCCTAGGCCAGGATAGATATTGGCATGATGTCGTGGCCATCAGCTAGAGGATCGAGTATGGCGGGAAGGAATGGAAGTCGATAAAGGGGGGGCGTCGCCGAGCGAATGACATCGATGCCCGCTCTTCTGAGAATGGACGAGGAGGATGGCGGCTTGCATCCTCATTTGAGAATGTAGAGCCAAGTGCATGCACGGTCTCATGGCAAAGACGAGCAACGCAGCGGTGCCCAAGACCAAGGACAAAGGCCGAACGCATTGAACGTGCATGGGAGCAAGCAGAGCCGCAAGATGCCGGGATGCTTCGTGTTATAGGTAGTAATTGCAGATCCACACGAAGTCGACTTTGCTGCATGCGGCATCAAAGCGGTGATTTGGCGGAGCCGCTTGCGATGCATGTTGGTTGGACATGTTGAGGACCAACGACAGTCTCCAAGTCAAAGGCCGACATGGTTTCTGCGACATTTGCCCGACTTGAAGAGCGTTCAGAGTGGACAGCGAAGAGTCGAACCGCATCCCGCCGCCACACTAGAGCCAGGAGTCGCGGGTTATCATGTTTACCATGCTTCTCACGCCTCTCAAGCATGAGGTATGATGTGAGCACATTGAACAACTTCAACATCGTCGGGTCGCTGGGCCTCGGATGCGCCTACTGCTCGTTAGCGTACGAAGCCAATGAAGCGCGAGAAGGATCTGGCGGCTCACTCTTCCCTTCCCTTTTCACGCATGCATGCAGGTATGCAGAGCGGCGGCGCTTAGGCTGGGGTGAGAAGCGGTGGTGGATGCTTCGAGCTGTCGAGACGCTGCTTACAAGTACGTCTGGGTAGAAAAGCCCTGGCTGCCACCCAACGAAAGTCCTTTGCTTCTCAAGCGTCGGCTGGCCGCATGAGATGGCCGCAGCAAATAGTCTGCAGTACTTCCCGCAGAGAGGCTGGATGAAAGCAGGCCGGCGCTGTGCTGGCGCCTTAGAACAAGCGCGCTCATGCTTGGCCTATCAAAAACTGACCAGGACGCCTTGGGGGGTTATCGAGCAGAGGTCAGTCAATCAGAAGGACGGCGGGAGCGTTATCAAGGCTGCTTCGTACGGCGTCTGTTCCCGTCATGAGGCCGGCGGCTGTTGCTACGGTTCCATCGCGGGGCAGGTTTGGCAGTAAGTGCTGCCAGAGCTCGATGTCAATCTGAGGCAAAGCAGTGGCGTTGGAAGACCTGAACCCAGAGCTGTCTGGGGTCGGAGATCCTTTCGCTGAAACCGAGGACCCAAGGTGGTATCCGCAGAGCTGATGCGCGCGCATCAATGCATCCCGAGAACGTGCCAGATCGTGGAGACTCCATCGCATCACGATTGGATTGTGTTGGGCGGGAGCGGCGGCGAGAAGCGCTGTTAGACGCTGTATCGTGCATCGAGCATATGGAAGTCATCCAGATGGGTTGTGTTTGGATCGCTGTGATGTTTTAGAAGCGGCAGAACGGGGGAGCTGAGAGAAGGTTAATTGGAAAGCTGGCCGAGGTCTGGCGTCTGCGGACATGGAGGCCGAGTTTATGAGGGCGTTTAGTATGTCTATCCACCTCAGCAGTTGTGCCCTGTAACACTTTCAGAATTTCGTGCGACATGCCAGATCGTGATGCTTACTGACGAGCCTCCCCCCCAGCTCCATGTGCAAGCCACCCCAGATCTTCGTTGGACGAAAGTGGCAGCGATTTGCGCGTCAAGAAACGCTGGACAGACTCCGTCGCCTAGGTAATATTGCTTGGGTAGCTTCTTGATCTGGTCCATCATTTCAAGAGCATCAGCCAGGTGAAGCTGCAATTTCACCGCATCTCCTGTTCTGCACGTCTGTCCGTATTCAACGTCGCCTGAATTCAGCGCCGAGCAGGGACTCGCAATAGCGCCGCTGGATTCTCTCGACCGCCACATGTGTGTTGTCCCTTTTGGCTCCGCTCTTGGAATCCATGGCCGGGCCAGCATGAAGCTCTGGGACAAGGCGAGGGTATCGCGTCATTCTCCGGTTTTTGGGATCCAACCCCCTCGCCGTACTCGTATGTACCTGTCGTACTTGTAGCCGATGGCACACGCAAAACCACGCGAACGGTAAGTGCCAGCCGAGTGGGAAGAGAGCAACAACAAGACTATCCATCGTGACCTGTTTTCTGGGTTTTTGGGAGCTCGAGGCCGAGGCTAATGACCTGAATCACCGACCGGGACGAAGCTTAACAGGGCCCGGTCCAACCACGCCGCCTGTCGCGTCCCAGCATCTCCATCTCGCTCCATGCACCGGTGACTTGTCAGCGAGCTAGGGACGCTCGGCCATCCCAAGCCTCTGGGACCAGTTCGCGCGATGCCGTGGATGGGTTGATGGGTGTCGCTCTCGTCCATGCCACTTCTCCTGTGCTCTCCCAAGCCGCCCTTAGCACCCGAACCTGGGAGCCCCGGCCAATCAGGTGGGCACAGCGCTTCGTGCTTCGTACGTGGCTGTCGAATCACAGTCGTTGCCGACGACCAAAGCGGCCTAGCAGAAGCGCCCGGAGATCTTCCCCTTGAACCACAAGACCTTGGATGTTATGCGGTAGCCGTACTGTACGAGGGCACGAAGCAGTCAAGTCAGCGGGATTCCAGTCTCACCCCTCGCCCAAGGACCTACCTGACCTGACCACCATGCCGCTGCTAACAGCAGGCAAGACTGACTATATCCGCTGCTGGTCTGCCGCGTCAGTCTCGTCTCCTCTTTGCTTTTTCTTCTCCTCCTTGCCCTGTGGCGTGGCGAAGCTGAGCAGGATAAATCCAGCAGCCGTAACAGTACGTTAAGAGAGAAGAGGCGCCCTTGAAGTTAGGTACCTACCTGCGATTAGTAGTGGTAGGAGGTAGTACATGAGGTGCTACCTCAGATAACCTATGCACCCTGGTCTGACATAACCCATGCTCCACTTTTCTAAATTTTTTACTATATTAAAAAACCTTATATAACCTATACTTCTTATAATTTAATTAGCTAAAATTTTTAAAAAGTAAAGCATAAGTTATATTAGCTTTTATACTAAAATTAAATACCTCTTTAATATAATACTAAAGCTAAAATAAATATATCCTTTATAAAATCCTATAAGTTTATTATAAATATATTATAAATATATTTATAATAAATTTATCTTAAGCTTCTGCTAGTCCTTTTTTTAATAATAATAAGTTTAAAATTTTACTTAATATTTAGCTTTTAAGGCTTTTTATTATAATAATAATAAGAAAAAGCTATTATATAAGTAAAATATATTTACTATTTATTAGTAATAAATTACTAATATATTATATAAGAATCTTAATAACCTAATAGCTTTTTAAAGCTACTTAGTAAAATAAAGGTATTAAACTATATTTTATTATTATTTAATCTAGTTTAGTTTAATTACTATAGTTAATAAGTTAATACTATTATAGTAAATAAGATTATATACTTAATATATATACCTAAGTGGCTAATTATATTAAAATTAGGCATAGCTTATTTAATATTTTTAAATTAGCTTACTAAAGCTTAATAATAATAGCCTTAAAATAATATAAGTATAATATATTAGTAATATATTTATAATAAATTACTAATATATTATAAATTTAATACTATCTTAATATAAAAAAACCTAGTTATAAAAGTATATTATAGCTTTTAAACTTAGTTTTAGTAATATATTATAAATTCTATTATATAGGCATAAAGGTCTATTAATATCTTAACCCTTTATTATATAACTTCTATATAATAAACCAGGTTCTTATAGTTAGTAAGAATACTATTTCCTAAGGAATAAACTATTTAAGTAAATAGCTTTAATAAGAGGGCTATTTAGGTTTATATTAATAAAGAGTTAAGTTAATACTTAAGGCATATATAGTTATATAGCTAGTTAATATACTTATATAATAAATATCTAGATTTTAATTTATTTATATTATAAATACTATTAAGTAATAATAACTAGCTATTTAAACTATTTAAATAAGTAATATAAATATAACTTATATATTTAGTTATTTTAATATCCTTAATATACTTAATTATTAAGTTTATTAAGTTATTTTTAATATACTTAATAGTTAATTTTATTAAGTAGCTTTTAATTAGCTAAATAGTTTAATATTTATTTAGTACTGCTTATTAAAGGTAGCTTATTATTATAATTATAAGGCTAGGTTATAATATAATATCCCCTTTTTATTAGTTTTATTTTTAAGACCTTATTTATATTATTAAAACCTATAATTCCCTTACTTTTTTATAAGTATTCTTTATTTATATATCCTTTTCTTTATATATTAACTAAAATAGTTAGCAGTAAGTATAAATATTTTAAGTTTTTTTAAGTACTTTAGCAGTATGCCTTAAAGCAGTTAATTTTACTTAAGCTATTAATTATAAAACCCTGCTAATACTATAAGAAATATAGTTACTAGTATTTTATATTAAAAGCTAATTCTTTTTATTATTTAAGCTATATTTATTTTTAGTAGCCTAGCTATAAGGCTTTTAATTTATTTATATTTTAATTTTATTATATAGCTAATAAAAGTACTAATTTTAATTTTAAGCTAAAGCAGGCTAAAAAAGCCTAGCTTAAAGCAGGTGTATATATTAAATATCTTTATATATAAAAAAAGGAATAGGCTAAAAAAATATAAAAGGCTATTACTTATAAGATTAATAATTTAAAAGAGTTAGAATATATAAAAAAGGTAAAGTATAAAGCAGTAGCAGCTGCTTATTAAGTAGAAATAATTATACTTAACCTAACTAATTTTAATATTTTAGTTTCTTTTATTAACTTTATTAATTAGGATTAGTTTTTATTAAATCCTTTACTATTAACTTTTATAAGTTTAACTATTAATAAAACTTATTAACTAAGGTCTTTAAGTGTTTAAGATTTTTAATAAATTCTTATATATTATTAGTATTATTATAATTTTTTTATTTTATAAAGTATTTTAGCTATTAAGTATTTTTATTAAATTTAATTTAAAGTATTTATTTAACTTTATATTTAAGTTCTTTACCTTTTATTATAATTTTATTATAAATAATTTTACTTATATCTAGATTAACTATTACTTTTTTAAATAGTAATATATAAAAAATTAAGTATATTAATTATTCTTATTATTTTTCTTATACTAAAAGATTAAGTTTATAATTAACTTCTTTAATTTACTTTAAAACCTTATAAGGTTTAAGTTTTTTTAAAATTAAGCTTATTACTTAGCCTATTTATTTTAATATTTACTTATTTATTATTTTAAGTATATTAAAGTAGGTAAATTATATCTCCTTCTTAAAGAATTAGTCTTTTAATTTTTTTTTAATTTATTATATTTAATTATTCTTTATTATATAAATTTAAAGCTGGAATTATAAATTTATTATATAGTTCTTTTATTTAATCCTGCTATAAAAAATACTTTTTTTAAATTTTTTACCTTATAGAAATAGTTAAAAAGCTTCTAGTTTTAATCTATAGGTTAAATATAAAAGGAATTTTTCTTATAAATTTTACTAGGATATTATTATAAAAGAATTTATACTATTAAAAAGGGGGTATACCCTGGTTTATTATAAAGCTTAACGATACCCGGTCAACCTCCGGGGGGGGGGCCCGGGTACCCCATTCCGCCCTTAATGGGGAGTTGGATTAACGCGGGCTTCCTTGGGCCGGCGGTTTTTACAATGGTTCGGGGGTTGGGGAAAAACCTGTGGGGGTTACCGACAATTTAAGACCCCCTGTGAATAAAAAACCCCCCTTTTCGCTTTGTGGGCGTAATAAAGGAAACAGAGGGCCTCGCCGCGATATTCCCCTTCTTCCCACCTTGTGTGCCCCCCCTCGGGAATGGGGGCAATGGGGAAAAATTGTGTAGACCCGGTATTTATTTTTTTTTGTTAAAAACTTCGGGGTTATTATAATTTTTGTTGTTTTTAATATGTGGTGGTTTTTTTTTTTTTTTTTTTAACTCCAGAATATGTGGGTGCGTTGAAAAGATATTTGATGCGGATGAACATAACCGCCTCC
>NW_006711197.1:0-45663 GCF_000167675.1 Trichoderma reesei QM6a
GGGGCGGGGTTGTTTCTTTACTGGAATGAATATAAAGTATAGTATTTAACTTTACTATATTTACTTTATATATAAGCTAAGTATAGTTTTATTATTATTATAGTGTTAAATATATTATTAATATATTAATTTCTTTTTAAAAACTATAATATATAAAATTAATAATAAAAAAAGAGGTATTAGCTTATTTTTCTATATTATAAAAGGCTTATTAAAATATATAATTACTTATAATTATATAGCTTTTTTAAAGTAAATTAAGGCAGGTTAATACTTTTTATTAAAATATATTAATAATATATTAGTAATACTTTATTAATTTCTTATAGCTTATTTAAAATTTAAGGGATAGGTTAATAATAAGGCTTAAGTTATTATTATAAGCAGGCTATACTTTACTTTTTTTAATATAATTAAAAAATAATAAAATACTTATAAAAGTTATATTAATTATATAAAGGTCTTTTATAAGGCTTTTTATAATATAAATAGCTATTATATAATATTAATAATAATAATTTAAAAGTAAGTTTATATAGCCTTTTACTTATTTTAATAATACCTTTATAATATATTATTAATATATTATTATAAGAATATATAATAAAATCTTAATAAGCTTTATATAAGTAAAATTATAACTTTTTATAGTATTTATATATTATATTATAATATATTTTTATAAGGCTAATTTAAAAATACTAATTAATAAAAGTATATATATTTATAATATATTTATAATAAATTAGTAATATATTATTAATATATTATAGGCTAGTAATATATATAAAAGTATTTTATTATATTAAAGTAAAAAGAGATTATAACTACACTTTTAATAAGTATTAATAAGCTTAAGTTTTTATTTTTATTACTATTAGCTATCTTTACTTATTTATAATTAACCTTATTAAGTATGCTAAATATAAGGAGAAGGTAATATATTATATACTTATTATAAATATATTATAACTAAAGCTAATAATTATATAGTTATTTAGCCTTATAAAAGGAGGATTTTAACTTATAACTTTAATAAAATATTCTAGTACTAAAGGTTTAAAAGCTAGAGTATTAAATAGCCTTTAAAGTAATAAAATAAAATAATAATTTATAAGGCAGTAGTAATATATAAGTAATATATTAAGTATATAATACTTATAAAAACCTTATAGTTCTTTATAATATATTTATAATATATTCTTAATATATATATTTATACTTTTAATATAAATATTATATATATAAGGTAATAATTTATAATATATACTAAATATATTACTTATATATTATAGTTTTATAAATATCTTTTACTATTATATATAATTTTTATATAAATATATAAACTTTTAATATAATAATATATTTAAAAAGTATTAAAAAAGTATTTACTAAATTAGTATTAGCTTTATAAAATATAACTTTAATATTAAATTATAATATATTTATAATTTATTAATAATAAATTACTTTTTTATAACCTTTTTTTTATTTTTCTTTACTTTTTTACTCTCCTTATTATTAAATATATTAATTAAAATATTTTAAACTAGCTATTAAAAGTATTTTTAAATAGTATAAGTATATATTATAAACTTAAGTAAATATATTAAAATAATATATTAATATTTAATTTATAATATATTATTAATTTATTAGCCTTATTTATTTATTATTATTTAGCTAGCCTTAATAATATTTATACTTAGCCTTAGTATTAAGGCTAGTATCCTTTTTTATAATATAATAATTTACTTAAAAAGTAAATATATTAGTAATAAAATATAATATATTAATAATATATTAATAAAAAATACCTTGCCTTAAGTATAGCTTTTACTACTGCTTTTATAAAAAAAGAGGTTTAAACTATTAATATTAAAGCTTAAGTATTATAAAATATTATAGCTAGGTAGTGCTTTTATAAGTATTATAAGTAAAGGTATAAGACCTTTATTATTATTAAGGGCCCTTATTATATTATAATAGTACTTTATAATATATTAATAATATATTTTAAATATATTAGTAAAAAGTTAATAATACTTATAGTATTTAATACTTTTTAATTATTAGCAGTCTCTTTTTATACTTTTTTAAAAGTGCTATAATAGCTATAAATAATATAGTTCTTAAAGTTTAAAGTATATAAAAAAGGTTAATTTTAAGTAATATATTAGTAATATAATATTAATATATTATTAATATATATAAGTTATAAGTAATACCTTATATTAAAATAAAGGTTCTTACTACTTATAAATATATAATAAAACACTTTTTTAAATAAAAGGATAATTTTACTAATTTTTTAAAATATAAATATATTAGCTTTTTATAATATATTATAAATATATTATAAATATATTAATAGATTTTACTTTATATTTAAATAGCACTAGTTTTTTTTAATATATACTGCTAGCTTTATTATTATTAGCTAGTTATTTAGCTTTATAATAAATATAAGTATTATACTACTTTAATATAATTAATATATATAGTATAATAATATATATAAAATAAGTTAAGAATATATTAAGAATATATTAAAATATTATAATATTATAAAAGTTATTAATATTAAAGGTTATATATTAAAAAAAGAAAAGATAAATAGTTAATATATTAAAAAGGTATTTAACTTTAGTATAAAAGCTAATATAACCTATACTTTACTTTTTAAAAATTTTAGCTAATTAAATTATAAGAAGTATAGGTTATATAAGGTTTTTTAATATAGTAAAAAAATTAGAAAAGTAGAGCATAGGTTATGTTAGACTAGGGTGTATAGGTCATTTAAGGTAGCACCTCGATGGAAATAGTCTTAACACCGCCGCAACGCCACCCGATGCCAAAATCGAAGCCTTTTTCTTCTTTCTTTTTCTCCCACGCCATCATCGTATTCCTTTACGTAGCCCTATATGTCTGAGACGATAAGATTTCGGCACCTTTAACAAGGGCGAGATCATCTTAAGAGCAGTCTCAAAGAGAGGGGGTCACATTACATGAGGCCTGCTACTGAGATGGTGAACCACGCGAGTCAGGAGACACAAACTGACGCCCTGAAGAAACTTGGTTTTGGCTCTCGGTAGTCACTAGCGAGCGACCACCCCCTAGACTATTGATTCGCTCTCTTGAGGATTTCTCGGCTGCTGCTTGGCTTTGAAAATTTGTTTGGTATCGGGGTCAATGGTTGTTACCTTTGATGCGAGATCACGCCATCACGGTGTAATGGCCATGACTGGTCGACTTCAGATAGCAAAGAGATCGATTGATCGATTGACCGATGAGTTTATCGCATTCTTGATCTTTGTCCATGGTATTGGGTGGACCAATACTGGTCGTTTGTCTTCTAGAAGTCTCGGTAGTTGAAGAGCGAGTCAAGTCCCAGGAGCTGAAGTTCGCATGCCGTGTTCTACTAATAAACCGAAGGTGTGCAAAGTGACAGGCAAACAGCCAACGCTTGACTTGGCAAGAAACGCATCATTCAATCTCACTAGGGTCGCATATTGCCAGAAAATCGCAAAGAAGAGCTCTTTGCAGCCCTTTTCAAGACCAACTGCCTTCTGCCAAAAAGCCAGCAGTTCCTACACAGAACAGTAAATACATTGTCGGGTATACCAGTAACCAACTAGAGAAAAACCATTGCTTGCCAGAGATTGAGACATCCATGTTCCACCAACGCCAGGCTTATTTATACCAGTGTGCCATTGCATCGTGTACCCCGAGCCAAATTCAGACAGTCGTCTCCCTAGTGAAAGTATATCCCCCTATGGACCCTCTGCAGATGGTTGTAGCATTCTGCACTCGTGTCAAAGGATGAAAGACATACCCAGCAGACGTGAGCTCCGCAGCCGCATATCATGTGGTCGCACCCGTCAGACTTCTCCATCATGCGCGAGCATCTCGGACAGTCTTTGATGCCAAGTTGCCTCTTTGTCTTCTTGTCAAGCACACTGTTGGGATCGCGTTCGAGGCCAGTACAAGGCCCTTCCGGGTGCGGATCCTGGCAGATTGTGCAGACAGATCTCAGACACTTGTTGCATGTAAAGATGCCGGGATGGTCGGAGTCAGGGGGGAGAATCCGATATACCTGGTCACAGTCGGGAGTTGCGCAGTACGCGAGCTCGGCCGGACGACGGCTGACGTAGGACTCAAAGGACTTTTTGAGGACTTGCTCAAAAAGCCCCGACGGAAGAGACTCCTGAAGCTCCGTAAGGGAGAAAGCCTTTCCACAAAGACCCCCACGGTCAGTATCTGTCGGGCAGCGAATCTGAAACTCTTTCGATGCCCTCATTTCAGCCTCACAGCAACGAACGAAGCAAGGGCCACAGTAGACATGACCACAGGACATGCGAACGGGCTCTTCAGGCTCGCAGAAGCACGCCGGACAGTTCAAGCCGGAAGTGGGATCCTTCTGGCGGGACGCAGTCATCTTGCGGCCGATGATGGCCATGGCCCTGTTGTAGTCCGCTTTGGGCCCCGTGATGACGAGCTGGGGACCCTCTGCTGAGACTCTCAACACTGCGTCCTGCGTCAGCTGCGAGTTGAGATACTTGAACCCGCCCGACGATGCCCACTTGAAGTCAACGCCGTTGAGGTCGATGGCGTGGCTCTCAGGAACCCTCTTCTGGAGTGCTGTCGCGATTGTCTCGACAGTCTCTTGGTCCAGTTCGTCATCTCCGTAGATGCGGAAGAGCGACCTGCGCAAGTCGGGCACAATGAGCACATTGCAGGCCCATTCCAAAGTCCCCAGTACGCCGGTGGGCATATCTTGAGCAAAGAGACTGCAGAACCGGACGTCTTTCGCCTCGAGTCTCACAATGTCTCCGCTCATGGCTTTCTCGACGAAGTGTCTCGCTCGAGCCACGGAATCATGGTCCTCGCCTTCAAGCCTCAGACATCGGAAATGCCCCTCGGGACGACCTTCATGGAAATAGGTCTGCTCCCGCTCCCAGAATGGCTGCTGTGCAACGATCCTCGACCGTATCCACTTGTAGATTTGATCCAGGAGCTTGAACTTGACCGATGCCACGATGGAAACCGAAAGCGTCGTTGCCTTTCCAAAGGGCAGAAGCTTCTCGTGCAAAGCAGCGGCGGCGTTTCTTGCCATTGACTCCTCTTGGAAGAGGCCGTACGCATGGAATCGCTGGGTATCGTTGCTTGGAGGCAGCACCCAGCGCGTGACGGGACCAAACCGCTGCAACATCGTCTTGACAACCGAGGCGTTGTACTCTAGGTCGCAAGCGTGATCGGCAACCTTGACCAAGACCTTGAGAGGACGATCAGACTCTGGAATAGCTGCCACGACGTCTGGCGCTTCCGCTGTATCGAGAAGTCCGGTGAGTTGCACTATCCGTCTGTCCTGGGAGCCCTCAACGCTCGCCTGCACTCTGCTTCCGAGCACCATCAACGTTCCGTCCATGGCCCTCTTCAGCAGCTCGTTTGCAGCGTTCTCGGTACTGAAGAGCAGCTTGGCACTTCGCGTCGGCCGGGCCCAGGAGCAGTGTACCACACGACAGTCGACCTGGGGGCTCTGGCTTGCTGGCAAAGCCGGGGGAACGGGAAATGCCTGGAGGCCCCGGTAGGTGATGTATGTGGCCAGCTTGCTGCTGGCTGTTTTGGCGAACATCGAATCCTCGGCCTTGACAATGGCATTGTACCGCTTGCACACCGGCTGCTCGAAGAGGGCTATATCAAGCCCCTGTGTAGGCATGCCCACATCCTCCAGCAACTCCTGGACAAATGCGACGGTGCTGCCCTGTGGAAGATTCCGGATCTCGACGGCAGAGAAGTCGGAAGCAAAGGCAACTTTCGAAACCAATGCTCCAGCGTCGAACCTGACCCAGGCCCCTCCGAGTTCATAGAGGCCACCGGCGTCGAGGAGCTCGTCCTGGTACATTCTCATGTTAGCCAATGTTGCCTGAGAGGTGGTGAAACGTACCGTTGTGGCCTCTTGGGCGTCTCCTGGCTTTCCCTTCTTCTTATGGGAAAGTTTGCAGTCCTTTCCCATGTCACAGCACCCCAGAGCCCAAGCCCAGCATGGTCCTCCTGTCGGCTTTCTGGGACGCGGAAGGAAATAGCCTGGTGGCTCTGGGAAGAGATGTCCTTCCATGTCCCGGGGAACCAGCCGCCGTCGAGGCTCGACCACTCTCGACGCCCGCGCACGTACGTTGCGGTAACGCTGCAAGCCGATGCGAGGCTGCTCATCCTGAGCTTGGGGCAGGAAACGAGGCAGGGGTGGAACATGCCGCGCCGGCTGTACTGGCAACGTGTCGCGACGATTGTCCAGGTCGTGCTGCACGTCGAGGCTCTCCGGGTCCGCGAGCGCTGCCTCGTTCTCGTTTCCGTGTACCAACCGACAGAGATGCCCTCTGGGACAGACTGCTCTGGCGTGGTACCGACAGACCCCAGTGACGAGGGGCTGCAATTCCCGAGGGTGAGCTGCCACGCCCTGGTGACCAGGCTCTTGGTGTCCTGGACGTTGTGGTCTGGGAGCACGGCGGTGCTCCTCTGCGTCTCGCGGCTGGCCTTGCCGCGACTCGACTCTTCGACCGGAGACGACGTTGCCCATGGTGAAGACGTGGTGCTTGTCTCGAGGGGCAGCAAAGAGATGGTGAAGGTACTCGACTCTGAAGTCTCGACTTGATACAGAGGCGGATATCTGTTGACAAGAGCAGAATGAAGTTCAGCTTGTAAACAGATGTGAGTGTGTCAAACGATGGAGTGAGAGTAGGTGAATCAGATTGCGGACAGCAGGGGGATCTCTCTCCTTTATATGCGCGTTGGACATTGTGAAGGATGTGATGCATTTTGTTGAGGCGTTGCAAAGTTTCAGCCCCTAAATTCTATGTGCTCAACCGAACCACGATGGCGTATCAGAGAATCAGAAGGCGTCCTTAGAGTTGATTGTGCTTTCAACTAAGTCATTAAGCTTACGTGTAGCCTTAACTTAGCCTCCGTGAATATTGCCGTTATAGATACAGATTGACAAGCCAAGGCAGGGACAAGTTCCCGTTTGCGGCAGGATACCAGATTTTGGCGTCTACTAGGGAAGTCAGAATGAACATCTGCATCATTAGTCTTAACTGACATTCTGGAAGAGAGGCAACGGAACAGATTCCCAAGCTTCAGAACAGTTGACAACTCGTCATGCCGAGATGATAGGTCAGTAGCCTTTGCATGTGCACTCTAAGATTGTTATCTCCCGACCTCTCTCTTCATATCATCTCTTTTTCAAGTCTTACTTTGAGCATGAGCGGTGATGCTCCTCAATGTCTTTGTCTGGTTGAGGCATACTGTGTTGGGGCCAGCGTTTACCATAGATTGATGAAGAATGGCCAGCGGCTGTTCTTACGGCTGTTCTTACGGCTGTTCTTTGCGGAAGTGGCTGTGGTTTCTCTCCACAGTACTTGCAGTTACGGTTTGCTATTGTCTCCTTTTATTTAAGCAGACCGGAATGTTTTCGGCTCTAATGATACCTTAGGTATGTTTGCCCATAGAGGTACCTGGTAATGTCAACGTGCATTCTCATGAACTTCTGTAACCCACCCCATCTCGGCTTTACCTAAGAGGGGCGAAGTGTAAACTGGATGGCGGCATAAAACTTACCCTCATACTCCCGAGCGCCCCCTCAGATGCCCACTCTCATCAATCCATTGAGTAAGGACTCTGGGACTTGAAAATCAAGAGGCGGCAAAGATGAGCTTCGTATGGGGCAAAATCCTTTGATGAACGAACAGACTTTCTAGAAAAGACTGTAATGGCCCTGCTAAACTCGGCGAGTTTTTATCAAAGTCAGAGAGTCTAATATGAATAGTCTCCCTGATCTCCCTTTTTCCCTCCGGATGGCTGGTAAAGGTATCATGAGGGCTCGGCGGATTAACTGTAGGCGGAAGAAAATGGCATCCCAACGTGAGAATCTGGCCGAAACAACGCCTTCGCTTCATATGGACAAACATGATCAGACTGCATATGTAGCATAGCTTGCTCGGCTCTGCGTCTTCTAACCGCCTTGGGCTTTCCACTTCGAAAAAATGAGTTGTGTGGCTTTCAACACCAATTCAACCGTTGAAAGTTCAGTTTCGGAGCTTGTCTAAGTGCAGACATCAGGTAATTTGTGGCTGTCCAAGTACAACTGAAGTTATTGATGCCTTGACTACGCTTCCTTTCCCTCAAGACAAGGATTACTTTGCATCTGAGGCCGTTCTGATTGTAGATATCGCAAGGCGGATTTGTGGGTAGCTGAAAAGGACCTTGGAGATTCCAGAAGCAAGTGCCTACAAGAGGGGGGGAGATACAGATGGCTAACCTAGAAGTAAAAGGAAGTCGTTGCTTCTTTGACGCATCATGCCGTCTGTTATTCTTCACTCTTGTAGACAGTTTCGCACGACGCAAACCCTTTTTCTAAATATCAACTTGGTTGTGTTAACTTCGTTCTGGCCTCCAATCACCATGTGAGATTGTCGTGAAATCACGAGTGCGTAGCACAAGTTTCTCGGCACACTGCAGCCATTCGGAAATTCCCTCGACACGGCCGTTTCAGTCGTTGGCCAAACCCAAACCATTCGTAACTCAAGACAGCCGTAACATTAACGATATCATGAATCTCCTTGACGAATAGCCTATGATTGCAAGACTGGATCCTACCCCATACAATAATCTCGGCTCTAACGGCTCTAGCCGTGATTGATAAAGGCTTGGAAATACCATCCCCGCGCTGTGGCTCTTAGATTTGTAAGCTTGGTCATCATGTCAGGATGGCTTCAGCTGAGAAGATCGCTTCTGAGGACAAGTTATAAAGGACCCCCGGAGAGTCAGTTTCTATGAACATAGGTAGGTAGATTGTATATCTCCAATGGTTTAAAAACTGCTGGCCACAAGATTCACGATCCCTTTTCACATATTGCTTGAAACTATCGGCAAGACAGCAGTGACCGTACGCCTACATCAGCAACGCAATAAGATGGCGTCAGTTCAACAGGTGTGGAAAGCATCAATCCTGGGAAGAGATAGCATCATCTTGTCCACCTACTCATCTCACAAACCAGACATATCACGACAAGGGCCGGTTTACTCGCCCAGATAGCACCTTTCGAAACTTCATCTCTAAAGATCCCGAGTCTCAATTTCCTGCTGAAAGGGGTCGCTATGCCCTCTATCTCTCGCCTGGCTGTCCATGGGTTCGTGGGCCTGAACACACTTGGACCTCCTCTTGTTCGTTTGCTGACCCAGGTATGATACGTCTTAAACGGAGTATAGGCCCATAGAACAATGATAGTGCGGCTTCTTAAAGGACTGGATTCCATCATCGATCTCTACCAAGTTCACTTCCACATGGGGTCGGAGGGATGGTACTTTAGCGGCGAAGGAGGCTCGCTTCCAGAGGATCCGCTGCACGGCTTCAAGAAGCTCAAAGATCTCTACCTCAAGGCTGACCCCAACTATACCGGTCGATACACTGTCCCAGTACTGTGGGACAAGAAGGCCGATGTCCTCGTCAACAACGAATCTTCGGAGATTATCCGCATGCTCTACTCTGAATTCGACGAGTTTCTGCCGGAAAACCTTCGCGAAGACAATCGCCCTGGAAAGGGTCTCTACCCGCCACATCTGAGAGCCGAGATTGATGCCATGAACGAGTGGGTATACGATACGGTTAATAACGGCGTGTACAAAGTCGGCTTCTCCAAGTCCCAAGAGTCCTACGACGAGAACATCCGCCCCCTCTTTGCGTCACTGGATCGACTCGAAGAACATCTCGGGCACGGCAAGCCATTTCTGCTGGGAGACTCCATCACCGAGGCAGATGTACGCTTGTACACGACTCTGGCCCGCTTCGACGTGGCATATCACAGCGTCTTCCAGTGCAACCTCAAGTCGATCCGCCATGACTATCCGCGACTTCACGGCTGGCTGCGAAGGCTTTATTGGGATCAGGATGAGGAGGGGCCTCTTCGAGCGGCGTTTTATCGCACGACGGCGCCGAATATCGGACGCTATGCGCTGGGATATGCGGATTCCAGGTGGAGGATTGTACAAGAGGGACAGGGGCCTTTGATAGTGCCTGCTGGACCGTTGGTACTGATGGAGCCCCTTTGACCCGGGAGGTTCAATGGTGGTTTATGTCAAGGAGTAGAAGGGATTTGTTTATGCTCACTTCGAAAATTTGAAGCTCAATTAAGTTCTGAAAAGACATTGTTCAGCATCTATTCGTTTTTACCCTTCATTGTGACCTTTAGAGCCATCCAACAGCGTCATCCAACACCCACCGAACCGTCATCAACACCGTCTTCTCATCCAATTCCGCATCAATAGGAACAACATCATATTCCTTGCCACTGGGCTTTTCATATGAAGCTAGCTGGCTATCGACCAAATCTACACTCATATAATGCCCGTGGCGCTCCTTCAGTCTCTTGACGAGAGCCTCTTTGTCCGCTTGCAGGTCAATGAAAACGACCTTTACCTTGAGTGCGGACAAATGAAGGCGGATTTTGTCGCGATACGCTTCTTTCAGCGCGGAGCAACTGATTACGACTGAATCATGAGCGAGGTTGAAAAGCGTATCTGTCGCGCGCTGGCTGATACGGTCCAGCCATGATGTGCGATCATCATCAGTGAGACTCACACCAGATTGCATCTTCTCGATGGACAAACAAGAGTGTAATTCGTCGCCTTCGATAAACGGAACATCAAGCGTCTGCGAGAGTGCTCTTCCAATGGTGGATTTTCCCGTTCCACAGGGTCCTATCATGATAATCGCCCTTTTTTGAATCCTAGTTGGAGACGTCGGGATGTTCCATGCTCTGTCGGTGAGAAAGCCGACAAATTTCGCGACATGCGATTCCTGAAGACTCGGAAATTTGCTCAGGGCCGGTGACAGAGATTGTGCTACATCTGTAGCAAACAGCTTGGGAGGACTGAATGAGTCCTTGTCATACTTGGAAGCGAAAAAGTCTACCAATTTGATCGGCGGGTTTGCAATTGGATCGGGGTTCGATCCTCGCAATCTCTTGATCCATTCTTTTGGCTCGACTTCGTCAAAGACAAGTCCGCATTTGCGCAGAGCCGGCAGAAGATCGCCTGTCCAGCTGAAGACTTGCGGATTGGTGACATTGGCAAAGACACTGCCTGCTCCGGAGAGTGAAATGTCCGTGACAGCATCTGCTACAACATCGACCGGTAACCACGATGGCGTCTCCTGGAGTTTTGGCAGAGTCCCGATAGTGACTGCAGTCTGGAGCATCATGGGCACCGCTTCCTGAGCATTCCAGACGCCGTGCTCCGTATCGCCAATGATCTGCCCGATGCGCAACACGCGAGTCGTGACGCCTTGAGAGGCAGCTCTCGCGCAGATGTGCTCAGCGACAGACTTGGACTGGGCATATCCCATGTTCTGAGCCCATGAAAAGTCCGGAACTCGCTCGGGCACCGGGGTCTCTGTCGCCTGCGAGCATGTACTGACGGACGAGCAAAAGTTCATACTTGCGGGCGACTGCGCTGATTGACAGAGGGAAATGAGGTTACATACACCCGCGATGTTTGCCTTTTCGAAGCTCAGAAGGTGCATGTTGAAGTTGACTGACCATGCACAGTGAACGACTGCAGTGAGGTTCTCAGTTACAGTCCTGTAATCCTCTTGAGAGAGGCCAAGATCTGGCTCCGACAGGTCTGATGGTAGGGCTTTGATCTTGCGCCGCGAAGATAGTGGTAGTAAGTGATAGACTCTTCTCTGGAGCATCGAGCTTACAACTCGTTGATGACCATGAGACGGATCGCGTGCGCGAACCAGGCAGTAGACTTGATTGATATCTGGCCGCGATGCTAGTTTTGCAACCACATGAGCTCCTAGAGAACCTGTGGCGCCTGTAACGACCTGACGAAGCAGCAAATTAGCTACTAGACAGTTGTCTGTTGCTGGGAAATGGTAGACTTACAACAGCTGCATCTGTAGCCTTTGAAGGGATCTTGGCTGAATACTTCATCACCAAGCTCCCCATCTGCTGTATGATGGATGGCTCCTCTCTCGTGTCTCCGCCGGTGCGAAGACTTAGGAGGAAGCTACTCAATCTCTTGATCGTTGGATGCTCAAAGACGACTTGCTGGCCAAGCTTGTTTCCACCGATGTCAATTCTCCGCAGGATCTCACTTCTCATCTGAATGGCTTGCAGGGAGTCGAGGCCCAAGACGAAAAAGTCGTCGTCAGCTTCAACCGGATTGGCCATGCGGAGGGCACTTGTTAAAAGATCGCTGAGGAACTGTTGCAGCTCTGAGAGATTGAGTCGAGACAGCTCGCCAGGTACCGTATCTACACGGTCATACGTCTCCTCAATCTCGTGCTGAAATTGTTTATAGAAGGCCTGGCGAATGATGCTTCCCTTGTCCGTCCGAGGATATGCGCAATCATGTGGCAATATCCGAATCATGTTTCTCGAGATCCGGGCAAAGGAATCTGCAGACTGGTTTGCTGAAGTGACGATGGGCCAAACCATATCGAGTATCTCTCCTTCAGAACGACCGGCCAATGTCGCAGCAGGAACAAGCAGCAGTCCCAGATGCGAACGCCCAGCGCCAAATACGACGGCTTCGGCGACGCTCTTGTTGGATCGAATCTTTCCTTCCATCAACACTGGGTTGAACTTTTCTCCATTGACGAGAACGATCGTGTCGTCGAGTCGAGCAATGTACTTCCAGGCTCTGGGAATGCTCGGGTGCGGTTGAAACAGGTCTTTCGTCGCATAAGAGCCGTCGGGTTGATTAGATTGTACTTTGGATGGCCAACCGTCCAAGACGACGCATTCGTACAGATTCGGGCCTCGTTGGACCCAGCGAAGAAATGAAGAAACGTTGTCCGTTTCTCGTACATAGTTCCACGCCTTGTCGCCCTCAGGTCGGAACGAGGTCATCAGCTGCCCAACCTCAGTACTATGTTGTGGTTAACGTCAGAGTGGAAGTAACAAAAAGTCGTCAGAATCACTTACGCCCCGTAATGACCAATGAGATTGACCCCATTGTCGACGAGAAGGTTGCCAAGATCGTCTGGACAGGCCGAGCCACCGTACATGACAACCTTGAGCTCCTGAAGCAGGCTAATGCCTCTGTGTGACTCTGAGAGTAACTTGAGTGCATAAGGGACACCGTAGAAGATCTCGAAGCGATGTGCTTGCATGACCTTTAGCAGGTAGTCTTGAGTCAAGGGAAGCTCGGCGTTGTAAAGGTGGATAGACTTTCGACAATATAGTGCTCGAAAGAAGTTACAGATGCCATGATTGTGGAACAGCGGCAGCGTAATGAATGACTTCATCTCCATGCTCACAGCGTAGTTTGCGAGACATGCTCTGTGAGGCTGGTATATCGGCTTTGGGTGGCCAGTTGATCCTTTCGCATGGTTAGATTGAGTCGCACAAGACATGATACTCGTCGAAAACTTACCACTTGAGTGTATGATAAAGGCGATGTTGTGAGTCTCAACTTCAGGATCGAGATGCGAATCAAGCTGGGTATCACCATGAGCCTCGATTGGATACTCGAATGCCGCGCGATCAATGATGTCAAGCAGCTCCAAGGAGGGGACTAATTGCTGCACTCCTCTGGCTGTGTTGAAATGTTTCTTATCGGCGATGATTGTGGCCGCCGACGTGGCATTCACAAGAGACTCAACAGCTTCAACCGTGATTCTCGTAGACACAAGTAGGACAGTATGCCCGAGCTTTGTCAAAGCCAGCAACGTGATGAGATACTCAAGGTTTGACAGCCCTAAGAGCGCTACAACACGCGGCTTCTCTTTCGAAGACTTTCGCGTTGGAATGGATTGCGCATAGTGAGTTGCCACCCTCCACGCAAACACATCAAGCTGTTGTAGATTGTAGTTTACATAGTCGATGCCTGATCTTGGATACGAGACAATGTGATCCCGGGGGTAGTTGATAGCTCGTTGGCGCACCAATGCATCGACTGTTCGTAATGCCGAATCAGGCTTGGATGTCGTGGTAGGAGTTGTGGATGTTGCCACAGACGGTGCCAGGCCGAGTCCAGGTGACGCCTCTGGTGGCTTTGGCCGAGATGAAGGAATGTATATCGTCGCAGGCATGATGCTTCTAGCTCTATTGGCTCATACAAAGGATGGGAGGTTGCGTCCAACGATCGCGTTAATAAGGAGCCTGTTCCACGTACAATCGACGCCAACCATAATTGCAGAACATTGATTACATATACTCAAAGTCACACCGACGATGGGAATCCTATGACAACATACTTCCTTGCGTTACCGGAGCTTCATGACTTTGCTCGGATTATTATCCGACGCTTCGATGATCTTTTCCTCCTGGCTTCGGATAAAGGTCCGCTATATCCACCCCTTGTTTAGCAAGATGTGAGTGGAACTTTACCCCAGATTCACGAAACGCGGGGCTAGTTGCATGTGAACCTGGGGATCCGGTAGAAGTGCTTGCTATGCGTGCTTGCTATGCCGTATATTCGGAGGAGCCTATGCGGATTCTGCTGATGATAAGATGCTGGCACAGTCCGGTTGTTGCCAGAAAGGATGAGTGTCTCTCCCTTGTCTGACCAGCTAATGTAGAGACCTTTCATGTTCTACCTTGACCAAGTTGATCATTGCTCATTTTACCCATTTTGTGTCTTTCAAACGAATCCAATATGGCTACAGACTATGCCAAATCTGAAAAGCCAGACATCGTCTTGGTGGACGACAGAGATGCCCTCGCTGCAAACCATGACTTGGAGAAGTCGTCTCAAGTCAGAATTATCGACAACTTCACAGTTCTGGGTCTGAGTGAGGAAGACGCGGCCTTTTACGATAGCTTTACGGAGAAGCAAAGAAAGCAGATAATAAGAAAGGTAATACAAGTCATCCCATATTTGACTCACAAGTACATGGACTTTTCAATGCTGACTGCCTGATGTGATGTAGGTTGATTGGCGGTTGGTGCCAATGCTGGCGATTCTCTACCTGATATCTCAACTCGATCGCGCAAACATCGGCAACGCAAAGATCGAAGGCCTGTCCGAAGATCTTCATCTCGTCGGAAACCAGTATAACATTGTCTTGGCGCTCTTCTTCATCCCCTACATCCTGCTCGAAGTTCCCAGCAATGTCCTGTTGCGAAAGTTCAGGCCCTCTGTGTATCTCGGTTCTCTCGTCACTGCCTGGGGCATCATCATGACCTTGCATGGTGTTGTCAACAATTTCGGCGGCTTGCTTGCTGTTCGACTACTCCTCGGTGTGTTTGAAGCGGGATTCTACCCTGGTGCCATCTATCTCTGTGCATTCTGGTACATGCCCAAAGAACTCGCGGTCCGGATTGCATACTTTTACTGCACCAGTGCTCTATCTGGAGCATTTTCTGGCCTTTTGGCTGCCGCAATTGCTCTCATGGATGGTGTTGGCGGCTACGAAGGGTGGCGATGGATTTTCCTCCTTGAGGGAATCGCCACCACTATCCTCGGCATACTCTGCTTCTTCTTCCTCGTCGATTCCCCCGCGCTGTCTGGGAAATGGCTCTCTCCAGATGAGATCAGATTCCTTGAGCTTCAGTCCTTCGTGAAGCAAGGTGGACGCTTCTCGGTACAGAATGCTGAGAAGAAGCTCAACTGGTTTGAGTTCAAGATGGTTCTCACCAACTGGAGGCTCTACCTTCAGGCATACCTCCTGTTGTGCATTTCGGCCTGCTCGTACGGAACCAAATTCACGCTCCCTTCCATTGTCAAGGCCATGGGCTTTACCAACAACACTACGGCACAGCTCATGACTGTACCGGCCTACGTGGCAGGCGCTCTCTCATCCATCTTCTTTGCTTACTTGTCGGATCGGTTTCTCTGGAGAATGCCCTTCATTGCCGTCCCCATGTCGCTCATCACCATCGGTTACGCGGTGGTCATGGGTTTCAACGGCAAACTCGGGGGAAGCCACACGGGGCCGGGGTACTTTGCTCTTGTGTTGACTTGCATGGGCATCTACCCTGTGCATCCGTCAGTTACAAGCTGGGCTGCCAACAACTTGGCGCCGGCCAACCGTCGTGCCATTGGTCTTGCTTTCTGCATCTGCATGGGAAATATCGGTGGCATCATTGGCAGTTTCATGTATCTCGACAACGAAGCACCTACCTATCCCACCGGCTTTGGACTCTCTCTTGCCTTTGGTGCTTCTGGCGTCATCGCGGCCATCGTTCTTGAGTTGAGCTATATGTGGGCGAACAAGCAGAAGTCTAAAATCCCAGAGGAAGAGGTCAGGGCGCGGTATACGGAAGACGAGCTGCTGAGGCTGGGCGATAAGAGCTTGCTGTTCAAGTATTTGCTATGAGAGACCATGATATTGTTGGCCTTCAGTTCCTTTCGCATTTGTTTCAGGGACACAGTCTACACGCATGTCAGAATGTATGAAGCCACTCTCTTTCCGTGTTCGAGTTTGGTCACCCCCATTCATTGGACGTTTTTGTCATATAAGTGATTGTGTTCGAGCTATTGTGCTTTATCTTTTTGCCATACAAGCAAACGAGTAACGCCGCATTGTTTCAGACCAGTCATTGAAGGCGTATGCCACGGTTCCCCTTGATGTTGACCAAGATAAAGTGCCATTACAAAAACTTCTCAGGCCTCAACTTCATTAAAGCATGGTCCCTGCATAACAACCAAGCGATCTGCATCAGACCAGACCCAGGCAACTCTAGAGCGGGACATGGGGTTGATGTTCGTAAGCCTATCCTGACATCCCCGCATCGAACACCATCCCGCCCCCTGTCCTCTCCTCCACAACTCCACGCAGCCCACTTGTGACTCCGCTGTCTTTCCCCAGCATTAATACTTCATCCTTCGGCTTCTTTTCCGCCTCTTCTCTGCTTTTATTTGCAGTGACAGCAAGCAGACTCACAGAGCTCGCTTTCGGAAACAAGGTCCTCATCTCGCCCCCCCCCCCGGTTATCCACTGCCTTCGCCTTGACTAACCAATGGCACCTGAGCTGTCAAACCAGAAGCGAAGCGCTGAGAGTGTTGTCGACGCTTCACAGGATCATCCTGAAGCTGCTGCCTCTCGGAAGACGCGCAAGGTTAGCCGCGCTTGTGACTATTGCAAGTTTCGCAAGGCCAAGTGCACCGGTGACCAGCCATGCGCGAAATGCATATCAAGGGGTCGAATATGTCTGTATGAGGCAAGATACACTCGCGGCATGCCGCCCACGCCTCCTCCGTCCTCGGATACTAGCCACCGGCAGGCTGTCGGTGGCGGCAGAGCTTCCCTGAGTGAATCCTTTACCACCTCTGAAGCCACGACTGTGATTTCAAGTTCAGACACAACTCCAAGCGATGTTGTGACACTGGGTCGGCCATCTCAAAGGCTGGGAGGGCCTGTTGCTCCCTCTCGCGCATCTCCGGAGCTCGGGATGGCGGAGATCCAGGGCCAAGTATTTGATCCAACATCAAGTCTTGCTTTCCTCCATCGGGCATCACGACGCCTCTCAGCTCAGGGCGATAGTCAAGGCATTGATGATTCACGGTCGGTGGCGGAGAACCAGCTGATGTTTATGGCTGGAGACAAGCCTCTGGCAAGTGAAGGCGACAACATTCGCCAGCAGCCTACATTGCCTGATCCAGAAGATGCCAGAACTCTGCTGACACTGTACTTTGATGTGTGTATCGCAACATACCGCATCTTACACCGTCCATCTACGGAGTCATGGTTAGGCATTATGGAAAGCAACTTGGCAGATGGTGTAGCCGTATGGCAGACAGTCGGCCGTGCCAAAGCAGCCATCATATACGCAATACTTGCGATAGCCAAGTTTCACCAGGAGAAGTCCAAGGGCTGTCCTACTAAAGAGTGTCAGGCTCTTCGTCTAGGTGACCAATTCTTCCGCTTCTCAATGCGACTCGCAGACCAAGAGACGGGATACCCCCGACTGGAATCAGCTCAGGTCCGCATCGTCCAAGTGTTATACCTGTTGACAACCTCACGTTTCAACCAGAGCTGGTACGTTTTTGGAAATGCGTTGCAGCTTATCTCGGCCCTCGGCTTGCAGCGTCGCGCGGACTGGAGGAGAAGACACAAGTCGGCGGCCGATTACATCGAGAAGCAGTGTTCTCTCAGAACCTTTTGGACTGCCTATGTTCTGGACAACTACCTGGGGGTAGTATTCGGACGGCCACGCCACTTTCACGACGATAACATTGATCAAGACCTGCCTGATCGGATCAACGACGAAGACATGTCAGCGGATGGCCCTGTTGGTGACTTTGATGATCGCCGCGGATGCCATACTGACGCCTTGGTCTTTCACGCACGGTAAGGCAACAAAACTGTTTCTGAAAGATCCTCTTTCATCTCATTAACATTCTCGGCATAGGATCGCCAAGATTATCGGCGCCATCTCGCAGGAAATGTATACAGAAAACCACTCGTCTGAAGTCGAGAGAATAGCCGCCGCCAAAGACTTAACACAACTGATTCGCGACTGGCACCAAAGCCTCCCGGCTCATCTAGGCGCAGTTCATCCATCGATATTGATCCCTAGCTATCGAAGGCCAGCATTAGCCCTTGGTCTCGCTCACTCGCACGCCATCATGCACGCCAACCGCCTGTTTCTCATGCGCACCCCTGCATCAGCCTACGTAACGCAAGTCGGCGACTGCATTAGGGCTGCCAAAGATGTGCTCGAGTCGGTGGACACTATGGCCCGCGGAAGTCCAATATTTCACGCCTTTTGGTGGACTCATTATGTGACATTTTGTGCACTTGTGGTCACTTACGTATGGGTAATGCAACAATATCGCATGGGCACGACGGATGATTCAGGCTACAGAACAAAGTTGATGCAGCTGGCAGAGAGTTGCCATGGCCATCTTGCTCGAGCAACTGCTTCCAACTCTCCCAGTCGACGATACGCAGTTATACTCGAAGGATTCAAGGCTGCTGCTATGGCGGAGTCAACTTCGCAGCGTTCAAGAATGCATTCCACGGCACCGAACGAACACCAGGAGGCTCATAGTACAGGCACTCCAGTAATGGATACGGACAATGGAGCCGGCTTCACATTCATGTTTCAAAGCAGCTTGCCTACAGAAATGCCTACATTCCTCGACTGGCAACTAACAGACTGGCTAGATCTAGACTCATCCGTAAGTATACCCATTATATGTATGACCATCTCCGTTGTTGACTTCTTGCAGGCTTTCTGGCCAAGCTTCAACCTGGATGAGGCAGTAAGATCACCGGATGGATTCGAAATCGGAGCTTAGCAAGACTATACACAAGGTTGCTCCATTGCATAGTTCGATCGGAAATAACATTGAGGTCTCTTGCGGGTCCGTAGCTCAGAGTTTGCATGCTGAAGCGTATATTTATTGATCTGAGGTCATCCTTTTCTGCTGATAGTGCTGGAGTTTAAGAAGACGTCTTCTCTTCCTTAGCTCACTCAACTGCTATCTAACAGATCCAGCTACCTAGTTCAGAGACTCGGCTCTCAATTGCTCGAGTATATTGTGCTCGTTGTTTTCATTCATCGCGCTTTCGACGAGAGAACGAAATACCTTTGAGACAGCATTCTCCGAATCACTCATAGGCGACCATTCACCCTCACTCTCGGAATCAGTCAACGACTGATCGCGGACGCGCCTCACATGATTATTCAAAACGACCACTCGGATGGCGTGACGCAACCTCATCCGATTCATGTACTTGCGATAATTCATTTGGGCCATGGTCAATGGAACAACGCGCCTCTGGGCATGGATCCAAGGATGCCTCAAGGCATTCTATCAAGAGTGTCGAGCCCTCGTTAGAACATGTCGCTAAGAAATGGGTAGCATTCTTTGTATAGACGTACCTTGGACGTGATACGACCTTTAGCCTCTGGAATGAGTGTCTGGCAGATGAAGTCTTTTGCATCGCTGCTAACATCCTTCCAATACCTTTCGTGAAACACGATACTGCCCTGATTGCACTCTTCGTAAAGATCATGCATGTTCTCGCTCCTGAATGGTGAGTAGCCGCATAAGAGGGTATAAGTAATTACTCCGATTGACCAAACATCCGCCGGCCGGCCGTGTCCCTCATTGGACATTGCTTCAGGGGCTGCGTATCCGAAAGTCCCAACACGATCTGTGACGACTTCTTCAGGTGAGGAGAGGATGGCCGAATGAGCAAAGCCGGCCAAAACAAGAGGCGACTCCAAGTCCCGGCTGAGGTAGTGTATGTTATCGGGCTTTATATCTGTCAATCGTTAGTAAAGAGCCTGCGTCAAGGAAACCAGAATTGCTGACTTTGGTGGATGATGAGGTTCTCATGCAGATATGAGACGGCATGGAGAATTTGTAAAACAACCGATGCTGCATCTCTCTCCATGAATTTCCCTTGATCACAGATACGCTCAAATAGATCGCCTCCAGCAGTATGTTGCATGACTATGTAGTATTTATCCTAGACCCGTTTGTCAGCGGGAACTAATATGATAGAAGCATGAGTGAACGAACTCTTGATTCAAACCAATCAACAAACCCGATGATGTTGGGATGTTTCAACCGTCGTAGCACATTGATCTCGTTAGCTGTCTCTTGTGCTGTTGTGGCTGATGCCTTCTTCGTAATGACTTTGATCGAGACCTTGCCCATAGGGCCATCTGCTGCGCGGACAACTGCGTTGCTGCTTGCGTACATGGTTCTTCCAAGAACGTATCTGGCTCTAGGAGTTTGAGTTAGGACAGCTATTGGGAGCAAAGCTAAGGGATAGATCGATAAGCTCACTTTTTCTCATAACTTTCAGGCTGTTTCCGGAGCCTGTCGAAGATGCCCCCAAAGAAATTCGATGGCGCGTTCTCGAGTTTTATGTCATCGTACGTCCCAGTCCCAGATGATGTTGATGCTGCAGCCCCGTACGTTATTGCGGGTTGAATCCGAGGTGAGTGACCGGCCTGATCTTTACTATCGGCTGCTCCCGATGCCATCCCCAAGTCATAGGGACCTCGGCCACGAAGCCTCGAACTGGAACTGCTGTTGTCCTCTAGGCTTGGACTAGATTGCTTGCCACGGGCAGAAGCAGCCGACGACTCATCAACCTGCGCCGTACCAACTTTGCCCGGCGATGTTGCCTTGTCCGAAATCGGCTCACCATCTCGTCCTTCAGACTCATCTGACCCTACTGCCCTACTTGTCTGATTCCTAGATAGATGGCTAAGAACGGGGTCTGGCTCTTCATCCATCAGCGACTTTTGAGCAGATTTGTAGTTATTGAAGCCAATATCACCCCATATTGTGTCGCTTGTATCTGGGTACGTCTCAGCGGGATGCAATATAGTTTTCTTGGAATCAAAGTATGACTCGAAGTATGATTCATCGATAAGATCATCTAGTCGTCTGAGGCGAAGATCATCCATATCAGAAGGATAAGATGCCTTGGAATCTTTGCCCCTCAGCCGCCGTTTGTCGCCATCGCCAACAGAGGTCGTAGACGCCCTTTCGTCATCGTTTCCGTCTGTGAAGATGGGAATTGTCACAAAGGTAAATGATTTCACATGCTGGGCGATATGCTTGCCCAATAAGCGTCGGATATCTTGATCCTGGCTTGTTGGTATGATGGGCACAATCGAGGCTGGAACACAATCGCAGAAAGGACAAGCATATCGGTCGTCTCGAGTGAGCACTTTTTGCTTTTTCCTTGAGAGCGTATCGATTTGAGACTCAGTGGGTGGTTTCCGACCAGGATGGCTCTTTTCGTCCTTCATGTGGGCGACAAAGTCAGCATGATTGTTGAATTGGCGAACTTGATCACCGTGGTCAACGTCACAGTACCACGTTTTCATATGGATTCTGCGATTCCAATCCTCTGAATGCACTGTATCCATGTGCTCGAGCCATTTGTTCATGCCAGAGAAAAACAGAAACGGAGCTCTGCAGTCCTCGGACAAGCACACGTATGGCTGTATGTCGGCGTCGAGATGGTTCCTGCCAACGCATCAGAGCCTTCCTATCGTCTCGTTCCCAAGACATTGACTTACTCCCAGTAAGCTGCGTCTCGCTGGAGTCTTTCTGACTCCAAGGGCTTTGCGCAATATGGGCAAGCACAATACTTGTCCCCTGCTGATGGTTTCGGACTCTGAGGGTACCCAATAGCTGCAGTATGTATAGAAGATCCGTTGCTAATGGCAGAGAGTGCCGGGCCATGCTTAATGATTCTTCGGACTACCGTACTTTGCAGCTCGCTCCTCGACCCAAGAGAGCTAGACGGCAAGTCGTGCTTCTCTCTTAATGCGCGGAGCACCAGAGGCTGAACTGCTGATTGAGGTCGGGGGTGTGATTGCTGCGACTTCAGTACTTGAGGCGTGTCATTTGGGGCTGGCCTAGGCGTTGGCACTGCTTCCTCTCGCCGTCTACCGAGCTTCTCTTCGTGAACCTTCTTGGAAGAGGAGGCTCGAGGACAGCTACCAGCAAATTGGCAAGTCTTGCCTCAATTTTCGAGAACTAGCTGAGAGGTTTTATCATCCCACACTACCTGATAGCATGAAGCGGACTGCAGCAATCTATAGGTATATCCTGGCTCCGTTGCACCAGATCATTACCCAGAGATTCTGCAGCACGTCTCTTCTGTTCAAAGAGTTTCCCCAATCTACGAAAGGCTCCCAGATACCGTCATCTTCCCTCTCCCAACCGGGATGGGGATCGCCACTGAAATGGTTTGATGACTCCGAGTCGGGCTTGCACGATCCCATGTAGGTAATGGCTAATATTGGGGATAACGTGTCCGAAGAGAAATCCGATGCTAAAATTATCTGCAGTAAAACATCTTATGCGAGAGAGTTCATGCGGAGCATTCGACCTTTTGTCGAAATGATTCGAAGTCTTCCCGATACATGCGCTGCGCCCCCTCCCTGGCAGACATGGAGGACACGAAAGATACGAATTGCAATCATTGACACTGGTATTGATGCAGAGAACGACATCACAATGCAAACAGCTCTTGCCTATGGCTCCATCAAGAGCTGTCGGGGCTTCGCGGGCAACGAAGAGGACTTTCAAGATGTCCACGGCCACGGGACGCATATTGCTCGGCTTATGCTTACCGTTGCTCCTGCGGCGGAATTATACGTTGCAAAGATAGCAAACGAGAAGACTCTCGACTCATCAGCTCTGTCTCGCATAGCGGAGGTACTTCTTCCCAATGCGTGCCTATAACCGGTCCGAGTTGTTTGCTGACACCAATATCACAGGCTATCAAGTGGGCTCACAAGACCATGAAAGTCGATATCATATCGCTTTCGTTTGGACTAGACTCCAACAATCGTAATGTCGAAATCGACAAGGCCATCTTCAATGCCATCTCAGACGACACAATCATCTTCGCCGCATCCGCAAACAACGGCGGCAACAGACCCAGGGCGTATCCTGCCAACAGGCGGACAGGCGTCATATGCATCCACGCAAGCGACGGCCGAGGCAATGACGGCGGCATAAGTCCGTCTCCGGAACCACGAAAGTCGAACTTCTCAACGCTGGGCATCTCCATCGAGTCACGGTGGAAGGGCAAGAAGGTGCTGAAATCGGGGACATCGTTTGCAACTCCCATTGCTGCCGCGATTGCAGCGAATATGCTCGAGTTTGCTCGATACAAGTGTTCGCTTGATGAATATGAGCATAGGCGGCTACACAGCTACGATAGCATTGAGGAGGTTCTTCATTTGATGGCTGAGGAGCGGCAGGGGTATCATTATATCATGCCACTGCGCATGTGGGATGGCGCGGATGATACGGATGTGGCTGGAAAACTGGTGGAAATTGCTAGATCATGAGAAGTTCTGTAGGGGTGCGATTTCATCATGGCCTCTATTTTGACAAGGGAAGTCTTGAAGACATTGACATTTGATGATTCAGTTGGGAGAGGAAGACCCTTGCCATCATTAACATCTGCAGAAGAGGCGATTGGCATGTAGTCCCTAATCCAAGGAGTTTATTGTGTCCTCAACTCTCACCGAAAGGTGCTCGTATGAAGGGTCTGCAGAGTTCTTCATGGCCGCTTCACTGACCATACCGCCCTTTGCCTTCACTGAGAGTTCTAGCTCATATGCAACGGTCAAGGTGTGATATTTGACCTGTTTGACGCCATTTGAGTCTACTGCCCAGCGTTCGTTGCGCCATGAGCTGGGGCCAGTCCATTGCGATACCTGAAGGCATTTGGCGGAGGCATCTGCATATAACACATTGCCATCAGAGCGTCTGAAGAACCAATGCTCAGCTATGTGCTTGGCGATGACATCGACCTGATTCTTCCTTTGCTCTACAACCTCGAGCTCTATAATGAAGGCTTGTGTTGAGGACGAAATGACCCCAAAAATTCCCTTGATCCAACCGGCCTCGAAGCGTAACGGTGCATCCCAGTTCCAATCCGGCCAGTCCTCGTGGCTAATTGTCAGAACCAGCTGTCGTGGGTGCAATCCAGGCGTTTGTAAAACTTTGAGTAGCATGCCTTTTTCTACGGCTTCTACCGTTGCATACACGTGTAAGCTTCCGATCTCGACTCTTGATTGGCCTAGTTGCCTCTCGATTATTGAGAGCAGCTTGTTGAGTTTCTGCATGGCCTGCGCCCAGAGTATGGGACGAAAATGCGCCCTGGTGAGCCAGATAGATTGCTCTATGGTCTTGAAAGGGAGAAACCAGGCTTCGAGATACACGGCGCGACATGTCGCAAGAAGCTCAAGGCATATCTTGCGTGGTGCAGAGTAGGAGGGTTTCCAAGTATCATTGATAGGGTACGGATTGTTTACGTCTTCGTATTCTGCGACCGTGTACGCAAATATTTTGGAGCGTACTTCTGGTGGAAGACGAGAGAAGAGCGGCGAGTCTTTCTGCATATCGACCTGTTGGGAAGCGATCCGCTGATGGAGAGGAGTTTGCGCGGTTTGTTGATTGGATTCCATTTTGAATCATGGGAAGAGAGACGATGATTTGGCAGGCTCAAGGCGTAAGGAGAGAGGGTAGATGTGTTGATAGGCTCGAGGGGAGATGAGAAACAGCTTCGGCAAATGCGGAGAAGGACCAGCTTTATGCTTGGCAAGGCGGCAAAACAGGTCGAAAAGGCTGCCTTGTGTGACTTTGTCCGTTGCACCAAAGACTTCAACTGAGTGCTGCTATTCGTGCTGTAGGTTTGCCTGTCGATCTGATATTGAGGCATCTGTCTACTGGAAGCGGCGTTCCTGGGGAATCAGCATTCGGTGGATAGATTTGCGAAAAGATCTTGGGGTCGGACGGCATTCCTCATCAGCTCCTTAGTAGAAGGTTATTGTGTTTTTCTTTGTTTCGGTGGCATTTACATAAAAGGAGGACTTTATTATAGAGGTATTCACTCTACATGAGCTCGAAACCTTTCAACCATGAGCTTGCTGGAACATAATGGAGGCTCATCGATAGCTAGTTGTGCATTCCACGCAGCCGAAAGAGGGACTGTTGCAGAGCATTGGGATTCTATGTCATGAGAATTTCATATCAAAATCACTGCACGATAAGTGAGGATTTTACAAGAAGAGCTGGTGATTCACATCGTCTCAAGGGTAGCAATAATGCAATTGCCCGTCGAAGATACCGACCCAATGTTCGCTCTTGCGACTGTCTGCATGAGTTTAGTCTATAAGTCAAGAAAGCTCACCATCAAAACATCAAAGCGTAATTGGTTTAGTGGTAAAATTCTCCGTTGCCATCCGCAACGTCGGGGAGCCCTGGGTTCGATTCCCAGATTACGCATTGAAATTCCTTTAATTTTTGCCATTCTTTCATTTTTTGCAACACGATGCCGGCACGCTTAACAAATGGATGTCTCTAGGTAGGTATCGATGCCTTTGTATGTGGTGATGTACATAATATGCAGAATCTACAGGTTTCCTCGAATAGTCCCTCAAAGCTCGCCGTGAGTCTCCTGCCGCTGCAAAAACGAGGGCACCAAAGCCTTCCAGAGCGGCCCCTTTCCAGCCTGCAACCTCTTGTGCTCAAACACGCCCTTCATGGCGGGCACAAAGTCCACAATGCCCAGCTTTCGTTCCGGTTTCTTCCACCCCAGCTCGACCGGGAATCGTTCTTCCGTCAACCAAATTTCGACCTTCTCCTTGGGGGCGCAGTATGAGTCCGGCGAGGGGAAGCTCCAGCCCGAGGGAATTGGCCCGTCATTCATCATCAGCAGAAGGAGACTTGCTTCGAAATATGTGAAGAATGACTCCTTAAGGGTCAGTTCCTGAGGGGCCGAGAGAGCCTCGACGTGGAGGCGAGTCTTTGCAAGTGACGAAACCGTGATACAGTCGGTAGGGCTGTCCTCCAAAAGGTGCTTGATCCGCTCGGGGGACGCAGCACACTCTAGGCTATCGGGGTCGGTGACATCGTCTCGCGTGAGAGAAGCAATGTGCTGTATGATGCCCGGACGGTTCAACTCGGGCAGGTCAATGGCGGATTTGTTCACTGCCTTCATGAAGTCGTTTGCAATCTTTGAAACTGCCTTGCCGTCGAGATTGATGGCTTCGGTAACTGCATCAGTTAATTGCTGCGCTGTGATGTTGCGGCCGTTGTGAGGTCTTGAAAACGTTCAATTAGCTCTCAAACTATGATCAATTGGCCTCGAATTGGAGGAGGAATTAGTACAGATAGTTGTGATTTGCCAGCGTATTCAGCATTGGGCAAGGACTGCGCAAATCATCCGGACCAGGCGCTTCATAAGGTCGAAGGCCCTCGGTGGCAGCCGACAAGGCAATAAGAGAAGCAATCACAAGTTTCGAGGCCATTGGTACGCTATAGTTGTCGATGATGGATCCCTCAAATTACCTAGGTAGGTTCCTAGGCATGCACTTTTCTTTGCGTAGAGGCATTCGAAAAAGACACGAATGCATCAACTCTACAAAGACGGTGAGGCGGACAAATTCCCCGGCTTATCAGTTCCATGCTTCACGCATAGTTATCCTGGCAGGAAATTGTTTCATCACGTGGCATCGAGCTGACAGGGCCGTTCAAATCTGACATTCTTTTACCGAGATAAGCGTGCATTTTCATTTCCGAAAGAGAGCTGCTGACATCGTCATGATGACCTGGTGGCAGCTGCCAGAGAAGCTCTCAGCTTTGATTTAGTGCGATTGAAGCCCAGGGAAGATGGAGCTGGCGAAGTGCTAAGAAAGTGAAATCGCCAGCTGAAAGGTCAAGAACTGGTAAGGTCACTTTGACCTGATAGTGGCCGGAGGGACCGGTTGCCGTATGTGGCAGTCAGGATCTGGTTTCCTAGATCCCCGGCCGCTTGTAGTTGGCAGATGGAGAGACCCACGAGATCAGTCGAATGATGAGGCTAACTTCAAACATGAGAGTTCGTAGATCGTGGAATAGCCGGGGCGGTGGTTATACAAAGCGGTGTGAAGATGTAGGAGCACTCTTTCGACAACCAATCTGGCTTCACCGCACTGAGTAGAGTACCTGGGAAGGACGCGGCCAATGAATGTGACCCAGTGATGGAATGGGAAACCTAAGTACTCCAAGCAGCTACTCGAATTGTCCCCGAGCTTGCGTGAGACATCCTGGCTTTATACAGGGTTTTGAGAGAACAGCAGTGTCTAGACTGTAATTGAGACATGACACCCGCTTCAGTCTCGGTATGTTACCACCTGATCAAGCAAAGGAGTACTTCTTCCTCTCGGCAGCAGAGAACGTGGTGATGTCAAACTGGTTACCTCCTCGCGAGCCATAAGCCGCAAGCTAAAAGAAGTCCCTGTCAGCTTTGTAACAACAATACAGAGATGACAAGCGAGCGTGCGACATACCTTGCTGGGAAACGTTCCCTTCGCCCACTTGGCCTGCGATGCAGCCGTCTTTCCTGCACCCCACTCATTGATCCCCTGAAGAGTCTCAGCGAACTTCTTCGGTCCAGCCAGCGTAATGTGTGCGACGGTGGCCTGCTGGACGACATAAGGGGTCCAGCCGACCTGGTCTTCCCAGCCGTAGTCGGTGCCCATAGAGTGTGCGTAGGTCAGGACAAGGGCGAGCATGATGCCGATGTTGGGGATCTGAGAGTCTTTGGCGAAGAGCTTGTTCTTCTGAAGGGAGCCAATGACGGTGATGGTCATGTAGCCGACGAGTTCGAGGATTTGGCCACAGCGGTCGGCATCATCACACACTGTAGGGTGTCAGTCATTGAAAAGATCTACTGATTCAACAAGTAGCCGAGAACTCACTCTGAAATTCGACACAGCCGCTGTTGAGGACCAAGGCGAGCCCTTCGAGCTCAAACCACAGTTCCATGACGGTGTGGTTCTTGCGCTTGAGCACCTTTTCAAAGTTGACAAACTATAGCAGGAGGTCAGCAACTGGCATTGTGAAGGAGCATTCATCGCCATGCAAATACTCACAATGTTCTCCATCACTTCGATGGTACCGTACCAGGTAAAGTCGTTGTAGACATGCATGAGAAAGTCATCCTGGTCCCTCTTGAGCAACTCCGAGATCCACCATTTCGAACGTTCGTTGCCGCGCATCGTCGAAACCCATTTGTGCTCGGGATGCAGAGAAGCAAGCTTGCCCACAACCTTGTGCATGGCACATTGCTCTTCCTTAGCCTTTTCCTTGCTGGCCTTGGCTTCCTCGGCAGCCTCCTCATTCTCCTCCTCGTTCTCCTCATCTTCCTCCTCCTCCTCATCCTCGTCCTCGTCCTCGTCCTCTTCTGAGTCCCGGGCTTCCAATGCCGGCGGGGAAATGCAAACAAAGTCTTCCGGGTTGTCGCCCTCGTCGTCTCCGCGAGGCTCGCCCTTGGCGAAAGCCTCTTCTCTCATCTTCCAATGCTTGGCAGTCAGGCCAATGGACTTCTTGTTCGCTTCCAGCCAGGGCGAGTTGAGCTCCCACCAGCGGCGGTTCCCCAGAGTGAACTCGTGGTTGGGGTCGCCGTCAATCTGCACCCACCGCTTGGACACGACCATCTTGTCGAGGGCTTTGATGCTCTCGCGGGGGAATGTCCGCGGGATGAAAAACTCGCCATTGGGCCCGACAGGCACTCTGCGGGTGTTGGGAATGGAAGAAGACGGCGACGGCGATGCTGCCGGTGCAGGCCCTGCAATCACGACAGGCTCTGGGGACTCTGTCGCCTGTGCGGCCGTCTTCTTACTCGCAGCGGCTCTTTTGGCGGTGGCAGCCCTTTTGGCGGGGGGTTTCTGGGCACTGCTGCCATCGCCTGTGTCCCTGATTGAGCGCTTCATGGCTGCGGAAGTGACGGACTACAAGCACAGTTGACAATGGAAACAGCGGGAACAGGAGGAAGCAAAGACGAGAACGCGAGATGCAGGATCAAACGTGTTGTGGTGATCCGAATAAAGGGCTCTGTCTGGTGTTTTTGCACCTCGTTATTTAGTTGACGTCAGCCGGCCATCAATGTGGTGTGAGGAAAGGGGAGAAAGTGACCTGTCACTTCGCGACGCGAGTTTCCGGGGGAGAGACGCGTTCTCTAAGCTGGAGCTGAATGTCCGCTTGGCCACTAATTGGCTAGCAGATGGATGTCAGAACATGGGGTGGTTGAGCTTGTGTGACGCTAGATTCTCTAGTTGTTGCTGACTTGCCCCTGTGAGAAGCCATGTCTTGTTCAGAGTGCAGCCATGGATCAAGGGACACGAGCAATGCACAGGTATGGAGGTATCGTAGGTGAGAGTTGCAGAATCAATAATAATGAAAGAAAGAACTTTTCGAAACAGATTACTGTTCCTATCTATCTTATATATAAAATATCTATCGCCCTGATCTGTACGAGGCGTCTATCTTTGTGCGTCTATCTAGTATCACCACCACATACCCATGCAGAGGCGGCAGGATTGTCAGAGTCTACATGTATCCCGCTACAAGTCCCAATCAACCAATGTCTCACTTCGAGGTAGCTTCTTGAAAAGACGACCTCTTTCTCAGCTTGCTACCCACGCGGTTGAACAAGATTGGCATCGAGACCATGGCCAGAGTGACAAATCCCAGCAACGAATTGCCCCAGCCATACCCCAGGGCGTCGTACATTGGCGGGCCAGCAAGAGGCAGAAGCGCGCCCACAAACGAGCGAGTCACCGTGATCGCTGCGATTCCCGAAGCCGCATGTAGAGGAAAGCAGTCGATGATGTAAGTTTGCAGAGTCCCGAAAATACCAATCAAGCCGAATGCAAACGGGAACAAGCCGATGATGGGCACGATCCAGTGCGTGTGCGCCTGCACCGACCAGCCATACCAGAAGAACGAGATGGGGACGAAGAGCGAAAAGGGGACGGTCAGGGGAAGGCGCATTTCCGGCTCAAAAACATCATTGTTGCGAGCCTTGAGCTTGATAAGCACTCTGTCACTGCAGAAGCCAAATACCGTTTGGCCAGCAACGAAGCCCAGGCCCAGACCAATGTAAGCCAGCCCGCTGATCTGCTCGCTCCAGTGATAGCCGCTCTGAAAGACCTCTGTGACAGTCGTGAAGAGGAGATATAAACAGCCGTAGACGACTGCTATGTACATTGCCACAATGGCGACAATGGGGGACCCAAAGAACAGCTGAAAAGGCGTCGTCAGCCGGTGGATGAAATGTGCTGTTTTGCTCTGCTGATTGTTGGAATCGTCATAGTAGCTGCGAAGGTCGGGACGGTTGAGTTCTTTTCGCAGCCGATTTGTCTTGCGCTGGATGATGATGACGGGGTTTGTTTCGCGGTTGAAGATCATGACAATGAGCGTAAATGTGCCTCCGACGATGACGAGGACCCAGAAGACCTACATAAATCCTTCTGGTCAATATGTGGACGAGGCTAGACTGAGATTGACAAGAGACATCGTGACTTACCCATCTCCATCCAGCGCCCTGAGCAATGAATCCACCACAGATAGGTCCCAAGACAGGTCCAAACAGCGGTCCAGCCGAGTAGATGGCCATGGCAAGTCCTCGCTGCTCCGGCTCAAACAGGTCAGAGACGACTCCGCCTCCAATTGTGAGGCATCCTGACCCCCCCAGCCCCGTGAGCAGTCGGAACACGATGATCGAGGAGAAGTTAGGTGCCAGAGCGCATCCTATCTGAAAGAGAACAAAAGCTGAAGTCGCCAAGCTAAGGATTATTCGACGTCCGTAAATCTCGCTGAGTGGTGATAGGAACAATGGACCGAACTATCGTCTTGTTAGCTGACCATCTCAAATATGAAGGCAGCTTTTGTACTCACGCCATAGCCGAAGAGGTAGGCTGTAACACCCAGGGACTTCAAGACTGAACCCTTTGTGCCAAACTCCTCTGCTGCGTTTGCCACTGCGGGAGCGAAAATGGATGAAGCTAGCGGACTGTAACATGGTGAGTTGTCAGTCTTCGAGATTGTTGTCATTCGAGAGGCAACATGGATATTGACTTACCTGATCAATGTGATGATACTGACCAGCGATAGAAGAAACCACTTTCGGAGAGCGGGATACTTTCTGTTGCAACAGTGTCAGGTGCTAGATGCCACACTTGG
This sequence comes from Trichoderma reesei QM6a, assembly GCF_000167675.1. Classification (NCBI taxonomy): domain Eukaryota; kingdom Fungi; phylum Ascomycota; class Sordariomycetes; order Hypocreales; family Hypocreaceae; genus Trichoderma; species Trichoderma reesei. The sequence goes on from NW_006711197.1 coordinate 31,459, forward strand.
GATATAAGGAGGGCTATCGACCTTGGGTTCATTGGATCATCCTGGCTATCCCATGCTATGATGCCCTTTTCCATGTCTGTAACGGGATAGACTTCCCCTTTGACTTTTTGCTGTCCGTTGTCTTTTAGTCATGGATGCCTCCAGATGTCCATGGTGGGTTTGGTCTTACCTTTTCAGCATCATCTTGCTGAGATTTCTCCGACATTATGAACCCTAGTAAAGATGCTTTGGATCAAGATCAAGCTGAAGTTCTTGTATGAATAACTTATCCTGTAATTGAGAAGAGACGCCTCGAAAGTGCGAGTGAATGATACTTTTGATCTAGGCATGATTGCTGCTGTGGTAGGTGTTTATATATCAAGTTACAGAACTGAATATGTGATGTCGTTGCAAGGTTCTGTTGCCACAATACTCGGAGGATGCAACCAAATCTCCGGTTATACCGTCTTTGAGGTTAGCACCCCGGAGCTCGACTGCCTCCACTGCCGATGTATCACAGCATTTCACTGGCAAACAGAGGCATCGCCAGACACTGATCTCTCTCGGTGCCGATTCGGCAGGCCCTTTAAGCGGGTATGTGGAGGCGAGACTTGCCATCCTAGTAAGGAGAACGTCATTTGGCAGACACTCATTGGGTGCCATCCTCCTTGAAATCGGCTAGTCCTCGATATGAGGTCTCCGAAAGTCCGCATTCTGGGTTAGCAGTTCGCTCATCGACAGATGGTGTTGCATCCATAGGTATTCATGAAAGAGTGCCGTGTTGCCTTGACAGCATTTGGAGCATTCGCCTGTTACTGAGAGTCTTAATTGCCCCCAGCCGGCATTATTCCTGGCTTGCGCGCTCTGTCCGAGCAAGTTATTGCACATGTTGACAAGCAGACGCATCACAGCCTCCTTGCTTATACGGCACTTAACGGTGCCATGATGTCTTCAGCTCATAGCGATCACTACATGCCCTCGCCGCATAGCGACCGGGCTCCCGTAACGCAAACTACTCCAGCACAGCAGATCGATCAAACACACCTTGACAACAACGACAAGTTATTCTTTCAGCCACCCATAACGGATCGATGGCCTCGCCAGCCCGGAGACTTTCGCGATGTGCCAAAGAGGCTGTCCTGTGACTTTTGTCGCAGACGCAAGGTCAAGTGCGACAAACGAGATCCATGCGGCCAGTGCAGCATCTCATTCCAAGGTACGATATTGTCGAGCCGTGATGATTGTCACGTAGAATCACAAAATGACCTTGCATAGATTGCATCTATTCGGAGCGGTCAAAACGTGCCAGCAAGAAGACAAAACCTGCAACTCGATCAAATGCAGCGAGAAAACTGAAAGCAATGGGAGGGGATGAGTCCCGTCCTTCGTCTGCAGTCATTACGGCAGAAACAGCAACAGTATCAGCTCTCAGTCCACCACGTATCGAATCTTCTCTAGGATACCTGCCATCCTCGCCTAGTAACCTTGCCACCAGAAAGACAGATTCTGAAGAGATTGGGAAATGTGCAACCGCGCACCACTTCATCGAGCAGGGCGAAATTGAATTCCACGGTACTTCTGCCGAGAGAACGTTCATGGAAGAGCTGATGGAGAAAATCGGCGACAGCTCCGTGACTCATCCAAGACTCCCTATCCATGCCTCTGTCCCAGGCCTCTTCCACAGCGATGCACGAAACTCTGTTGACGTTCCTCTACCACCAAGAGATCAGGCTATGAGACTCGTCGAGGCTGCTCTTGATGCACAGGTTCTGCTGCACATCATCCACCGGCCAAGTTTCGACTTTTCTTTCCACATGATATATTCACTCGAGCCATCCGAATATAGCTTGAGAGAGCGGAGGTTTCTGCCCCTTCTCTACGCTGTCATTGCTTTTGGGAGCCTGTTCATCGACCCATATGGACACCGCCTGGGATACGACGAGCTTATCACGAGAGCGTAAATGCCCTCAATATCCCTGCCAATTTGTCTTGACATGTACTAACTCTGCTTTTAGGTCACGGTACTTTATCAAAAGCAAACAGCTACAAGACATTGCGACCTGTAACGACCTCGTTTCTCTCCAGGCTATTGTCTTCAAGAACCTCTTTCTTCTGTACACGACCCGGGCTCCGATATGTTATACCTATCTGTGCACGTCCATGTCGGTTGCCCTGCGCATGGGGCTGCACAAGTCATTCCACAACACGCAAGACATCTTGTCACGAGAAATCAGCAAGAGAGTGTTTATGGCTTTGAAGCTCCTGTCCTTGGAAATATCCGCATGCGTCGGGCTCCCAACTCTCCTCAATGACGAAGAATCCGATCAAGAACTGCCCCTGGAGGTGAATGATGCTTATATCCAGCGGGGGCGAGCGGCCAAACAGCCAACAAATGAGATATGCTATGCATCGGGATCGATCTGTTATTTCCGACTGCAAAACATTCTCTACCGAGTCCTGAAGGACATTTATCCTCGCAAAGGCCGGGCAAGCGTTGAAGCCTGTGGATCCATGAGCTACGTGGTCAAAGTCGATACCATCCGCGGTATCGAGCAGGACCTGGAGAGATGGGTCAAGGAGATACCCTTGGGTTACCGGCTAGGGACGTATTACCAGGATCGCGCTGTTCAGCGGTGGGTAACACATCAAGTAAAAGCCAGCATAGCATTTACTGATTCGATTTCCAGAGCCCAATTCGTTCTCGCATTGACTCATTCCTATATAAATCTACGCCTCTACAGACCATTTCTCCACTATGACATCGAGACCTCGAGTCAGACAAAACGGCAGCAAAGCAGCAGACGGTCACCATTTGCCTCTGCTTGTATTCAAGCATGCCAGAACATTATCGATCTGTGCCAGGATATCTGCAGATGGGGGTTGATGATCGAAGCAAGCTGGCCGACCATACGGACCTTGACCAGCTCCTTGCTGACGCTCTACTACCTAGCCATCATGCATCAGGACCCAGAAGAAGAAGACTTGATATACAGAGCGCTAACCACAGGGCGAAAGCTTCTTCAAGTCATGGAAAAGCGCAGCCACCAGGCTCGACGAAACGTGACTCTCTTCAAGGCAAGCCAACTTCCATGTCCACTTAGCTTATCACTTTGCTGATTCAATGGTTGAGACAGATCATTACGTCGAGCCTTTCTATCAAATTCAACCATGTACGGGAGAAGCTGGTGAAGTATGAGTTGGAGGCACCTACCATTCGGCAATGCGACCCTTCCTCTATCAGCGAAGAATATACTGCGGCGTTAGGGGACAGGATTTACACATTGTCATCAAAGAGGTATCTGGAAAGCCGCACCTGCAACCCTCGCTTACAAAATGGCTCGCCAAACGAAGGAGATAGGCCGTCGCAACCCGACAGTGGCTATCAGGATCTGAATGAAGCAAGCTCGCAGCAACAGCAGCACTTTGCAGATAAAACTGCAAAGGGCAACGTGGAGCTTCTTCCTACACCCGCCTCAACGGCATTTGACGCTTCACTGAAGGTGGAAGACTCGCCAGATACTGGCTCTGTAACGGTCCCCAATGCATCGGATTGTTGCATTCCGTCTGTGTCGAGGCCAATGCAAGGTGACTGTTTGATGGCTGGACCGACGATGGAGCTACCACAGGATGGGACCAATGGCTCCTGGATGAATGCCTTTGACTCGACAATATCGTCGGGCACGATGCACAGTCCCCTGAGGGATCTGTTAGGGAACATCACTCCAAACTTGGACGATGTCAATGACTTGTCTGATTTATGGGATTGGTTTTAGGGGTGGTGGCGAGTAAATGTACTATTCTATATTGCATGAGATATACCCCCCCGGTACCTCTCTTACAATTATCTGGATGAGAAGTCACTTGAACTTACCTGGTTTCATGAGGATGCCGAGTTTCATAAATGATATATCAAGAAGAGCACCTAACATGATGACAACAGGCTGGACAAGCACCTAGAGAATCGTAATGTCCCCTGGGTGCGGCAACACAAGATTCTTGAGGTTACTTCAGTCCTAGCTGATGGCCTCAAATAATGAATGAATAGCCAATCAGGTCCATATGCCTGTCTTGTTCAGCTGACAAGTTTCCCTCTTAGCCGTGATCTCAGCTGCCATCGATCATTCTATTATGGTGACGCTATCCGAAAACGGGAGCCATGCGCCAATCACGGCTATGCCCAACCAATCCTTCGATAACACGTCGGAGTACCCATCCAATGCGATGATTGACGCACTCCTATCGCAGAAGCAATTGACAATATGACGAGGAGTAGGGGTTCTTGACTCTTTAGGATTATTCAATATATTTTGGCTGACACCTTGATCCCTGAAAAGAGGCATGGCCTGCTCAAGAGTTGTTACACTATTATGGCAAAGATTCTGAGAACTTCCGACCAGCCGGTCAGACAGCAGTGATACAGCTGAAAGTTCGCTATCAATTTTCCCTTCCAAATCCAGATTTTTGAGTGTCCAGGAAAATCCTGTCTCAAGTCATCCGTGACGTATAGCTCTTTCAGTGAGTGTTCTCACGGGGTGTATCCCGAATTGGACGCCATACCCGTCAACAAGCTAGCAAGAATACTCATGATGCTAACAAACATCTCTTCAGGTATGGCGGAGACTCAGTCACTCAACTTCGTAGACGATTGCACCACGTTCAACTCCGGCTTGTGGAAAACAGCCAACTGGCGTATGGGCCTAGGATCAGTCCTGGCCGCAAATGTCAGCCCAAGTGGCGGCGGAGTGCTTAACTTTGAGATTCCCATGGGAACCCATGATGGCGGCGAGATTGTTTCCAAGGCACAATACCCTTTCGGCCAAGTCGCAGCACAGTTCAAAGTCCCGAACTTGCCTGGCGTCATCTCCAGCATCTTCATGTACCAAGGGACTTCCACCAGCGACGAGATTGATATCGAAGTATATCTTAACAGGGGCAGATGGGAGGTTGCATTTACTGTTTACCGTTTGGGAGTCAAGTCGTGGTCGAAGGGTTACTTCCCACCGTGGAACCCTAGTTCGGAATATTTCGACTATGTGATCGACTATCAGGAGGACGCCATCTCGTTCTATGCCAACAATGAGATGGTAGCCCAATATGCTTCGCCGTCGAAGCAACCGGTCCATCCGATGAATATTCAGCTCAATGCCTGGTTCCCAGAGTGGCTTGAAGGCAAATCGGCATCGGCGACTCGTTACTTGCAAGTCAATCAAATCTCATTCACACAACCCTAGAAGAAAATATATAGGATGCATCAATATCCCTAAAAGGGACCATCCGTAATTTTCCAATTGAAGGGGTGAGTGGCGATGGGGTATCAAAGGGCAATGAAAGGGTCTGAAGGAGGAGACGAGCACGCAAGAGGAGAACGAAAGAGTGGTCTTGGACCATCTCAAACTCAGCTGGTTTAAGTCATCTGGTATCTGCTATTTGTAAGGCTTTTGCTTTCCACTTGATAAATTTGGTAGTCTGTGACTGGTGGAAGTACAGAGGAATCATATAAGGAGTCATATATTACCATATTGGATGCCAAGTATGGAAATCCCGGGATTTCGTTTCTTTCATAGCCCGTTAGATCTCTTCACCCTGTAGCCGCGGATACTACATTCCTAAAGCAGTATTAAGCGTCGGCTTATACAGAATTATCTACGCATCCCGTCCGTCAGCCCCGCCCTCGGCCGCCTCGCCCGCCTCGCCCGCCTTTTACTACTATGATAATCGAGGAGACAGCTAGCTTCGACACGAGTAGAGTCGTAGGTCCGGGATGATATGCGCAGGAGGAGAGCTGAAATTGCATGGGAATATGCATGAATGCCCCATCCAAACCGATCTGTCTTACTCCTCTCTTTTTGCCTGGATGGGGTCTGTCATAGTCTGAGATACCCCGTGGGTTTGTTATCCCCGGCATTTCTTACTCCACCACTCTTCTACTACTATGGCTCCTGTTTAATAACTCGTGCTGTTTCCCTGATGCGAGGCTCAACAGTGTCAAGTGTCCAATTTCACTCTACAGGCCGTTGACAATAGTCGTGCCAGCATGTTCAGCCATCTGTTGGTTGTTACCTGCGCCGCAGGTCTTGGCCTGGCTTCAAGCATTGGGAAGCGCCAGTCGCAGACCGCTACAGTAAACCTCAGTCATATGCAAGGAGCACCGCAGCACTTTGCGTCCGGGTTCCTGTACGGTATTCCAGATACTCCAAATCAGATTCCCTCCCACTTTTACTCCGAGATTGCATTCAATTATGGAAGGGCTGGCGGTGCTCAACTCCCAGCCAAGGGCTACATGGACGGAGTAGAAGAGTATCAGGTGGGCATGTCTTTCGTCCACTTGGACCAGGGTTAATGTTGTGTAGCCTCGCTTTGCTTCTATGCTGTCAAACTATCGTACTTGCCGCCAGTTTGGTGCCGAGTTCATCGTCCTTCTCCACGATCTATGGGGTGCCGACGGATCGGAGTCTCAATCTGACTTGTTTCCTGGAGACAATGGAGACTGGAGCACTTGGGACAACTTTTTGGACCAAGTTGTTTCGGATATGCGAGCGAATAATATGACGGCTGCTGTCAAGGTTGACATTTGGAACGAGGCAGACGGCGGCGGCTTTTGGCTGAGAGATCGAAGCCAGTTCCTGGCCATGTATTCCAGAACGCACAATACGCTACGGTAAGCCGGGGAAACCCATCACTATTTTGGCCAGAGAATTCGTAGTAATGACACAAACAGAAACATCTTTCCCGAGGCGCAGATATTCGGACCAACCTTCACCGGGCAGCCGGATCCGAACAACGTCTGGTGGACAGACTGGCTGAGCATGATTGCGTCGAACAATATGATTCCCGACGTGTATTGCTGGCATTTGATTCGCCAACCTGGAGGCTCTGGTGGCGACGATATCACTTTCTCGAGGGGTGTCTTTGAGCAGATGCTGCAACAATTCGGCCTTCCATCACGTCCGATCAATATCGACGAATATGGTGTAAGGCATTTCGCCGTCATACATACAGTATTGCAGTCAGCTGACGGTATGATAGTCGCCCGAAGAGCAGGTTCCCGCCAGTTCCGCTTGGTTCATGGCTCGTTTCGAGCGCAACAACATTCACGGTCTCCGATCCGTTTGGACAGGTGGCCCGTCCTTACATGACTTCATGACCGACCTTTTGGGCAGAACCGGCGACGGCGTCTACTTCCCTGCAGGCGAATGGCAAGTGTACAGATACTATGGCACGAACATGACCGGCAATCGGGTCGAGACGAGCCCATCCGCGGACGGTTTCTTCGATGTATATGCGACGGCGAGCGACCGGGTGAGGATCCTCGGCTCAGCCCATACGCAAACAGGATCTTACACAGTCAACGTCGATGGAATGGCTGATTTTGGCTTTGATACCCATGGGACGGTCAACGTGCAGACGCGGGAGTTTCCGTATGCGGGCCTTCGCGGAGAGGTGGATGGACCGATTGATCACGGCGTGAGCCAGATATCGTTTGACAACAACCAGCTTGTCATTCCGGCAATAATCTCGGTGAACACGAGCGCCTACGCGTGGGAGGTGTTTCGCATCGAATGAGGCGTTTGCGAAGCAACACTGGTTTAGTATGGGCAGATATCTGCCTCTCATAGCCACTTATACAAGGCCTTCAACCAACCATTTATTGAGGCAAATGCTCTGAGACAGTTCAGGCTTTCGTCTACCTTAGCCTAGATCGATGTTAAGTGTAAATTGTATGCAATAAATCCGACCAATGACTAGCTAGTCAACTGATGAATCGGGAAGCCGTCGTAGATCGAGTCAGGTTCATCTGTCACCGCCTTGTCATCTCCCAGAGAACAGAAAATCGCAGCCATTGAACATCAAAAATCTCATAGTCCGTTCTTCTTCAAGAAGTCAAAGATGACTTTATATCCTGCCGTGGCGTTCAGAGACAATTGAACGACATGTCCAGTGTTGGGCTGGAGGTAGACGTCCAGATCCTTCACGTTGGGGTATATCCCGTGAAGCTGCGTCATGTTGAACGTCCCGGCACATTGACCGGCGCAAAAGGCAAAATCATTCTCACCAACGAAGATCTGCACCTCGTATCAGTATAATAATCGACAATTCTCCAATATCTGTGAAGAACTTACCTGTAGAGGCCCGGTAAAGGCTTCAACAAGATCCCCGACTCCAGTTCCAAGCGTCAAAACTTCACCCACTCCAAGGCTCGACTGAATCCTATCATTCCATAGGCTAAGCACATTGGGATCCAGTGTCTCTTTCTTGAAGCTGTCGGCCTGCAGAGCGGTGACACTGCCAAATGCCAGATAGCCGCTCGTCCGGTTTGCAAACAGTGCAGGGTTATGCTCGGGAGCATACGACAAGTCAGCAATTTCGACCTTGAGGTTGGCAAATTGGTTGTCATTCAGGAACCCAGTGAGTATTGCGCCCGCGCTAAGGGAGCCATATCGAGCGAGGAACCAGTTGGTAATGATTGATCCATAAGAATGGCCCACGTGAACGACCTTGTCGGCTGTATACTCTGTTATGCCGCTGCTTGCTCCAGTCTTTTCTGAGGCTGTGATGATTTTCCCATCAAGAGCTAGTTCGGTCAAAGCACGAAGGACTTCGCCTTGTAGAGGGACTTGAAGCTCATCGTATGCGTCGGGAAGAGACGATCGGCCAGCACCGAGGCGATCGTAAGCCAGGACAGCGTAACCCTGGGCCAATGCAGCATCAACGAACGAAAACTCGTCCGGACGATAAGTAGGATCCCAAACCCTACAGTCAATTGGTGAGCTGTCCGCAGAAAGATATGCTATCGAGACTCACTCTTTCGAGAAGCCAACGCCATGAGATGCAATAATGAGAATACTCTCGCCGTTCCGAGGATTTGTTGGAATGCAAAGGTGACCGCTTATCTGGTAGTCCCCGCCGACTTCAATACTCCCAACGGAAATCTCGTCAATCGTAAGAGCATCCCATCGGGTATATTAATCGTGCAAAGCCAGCAAATTAGCATCGGATAGTCTTCCAAGTGATATGTCACATACTCTCGACTCAAAGTGAACTCGACTGCATCAACGTTGCTATCGACTCTGACAGTGTTAAACTTGGTGTTATTGGCATGCGCGGCAACAGGGATGTTAAGCTCTACACAGTTAGAGGAGGCAGCAAGGACGAGGCGACTTGTGGCCATTAAAGCCAGCGACACGATAACCCTGGAGATGGACGACACCATGATGCGTGACTCAGCCTCAGTGAACGAGATGAGGATCATACGAAGGTCCAAAGTTCTTTAGGGTCTTTTACGGCAACAATGCTCTAAGGAGATCCCTGGGAATGGCGAGTCTATCAGCCAGCATCCCATGCTTGCTTGGTAATCGACGTTACACATCCAGTTGTGCATCATCACATAATATTTCCTTCCATCCAGCAATCCTGCGCTGTACGATAAGCAAACGTACATATAAGCTTGCCTATTGCAGCATATCATTCTTCCATAAAGGACACAAGTGCTTACTTGCCAATGGTATAAGCGGCTACTTGCAGGCAGAAGTAGGTGGCTGCAGATTGAAGATGTGCTCCCCGCATGGGTTTCCTAAATAGCAAGAGGCTTATAAGTTGCTGAGTATTCAAATCATGTGTTTGGCGTCTCGCCTGAATTGTTCGAATATTTAAATCGGTAAACAGCCCGTCTTGATGCGCAGCGCAAGGTACACAAACAGATCTACAAGAGCTTTCCCATAGCGGGAGAGTTTCTGCTCCAACTGTATAGATCAATTACTCGCCTTACCCAGGTTACATGGATGCGCATAATGGGGTGGTATACCAGAAGCAAGTCAAGTCGTTATGGGCAGCTAGAAGGAGAAGGAAAATTTGAAATTATAGGATACCCTTTTGTCCAAATAATGGAAGCTCTCTATGAGCCCCAATATATACCTTGATGCTGCCAATGCGTTCCCTTGGATGACATCCTGATGCCCAGGTTACATGTAGCCAGGTATTGCATGTATAATGTGCCTCTTCTGTAATTCATTATATATCCATTCCATTCTCGGCAATTGTGTTGAGTGTACAAGTCACGAACCCTAAGTTGATTTCCTTTTCTTCTACGCCTTGGTAGGTTGCTTGTCGAGATCGCTCAGGTTGTCCGTCTCAACGTATATGGTTGTCTCCTGAATAATATTCCTAGAGCTAGAGTATTCATCCTCTAGTCGCTCCCATTTGCCACCAACAGCCGTCGCCTTTCCACTGGGAGTAAGTGTGTCCAGCTTTGTGGACGGGGCGTGGTTATGAGTCTTGACAACCCCAGATCCGGTACCATAACCGTTGCTCTTGCTAGAAGAGCCGTTTTTAGAAGAATCGACATACTTGCGAACCAAGATGCGAAGCGCTGGGAGGCAGGCAGCGATGAGCGCGATGCCACTCTCAAGTAGACACCAAAGAGTGATGTAACCGTTCCAGTCTGCGGATTTTGTATAGTCAGCTTAGAAAATGATGCCAGTAACTCAGAGTCAAACTTACACAGTCGATCCTCTGTAACGAGGTAGTACTTAAGATACGGCGCTCGAATAATGGTGGCCGTGCTGGCCACAGCTCCGAGGCCCAAAATGAGCATCACAATCAACTTGTGCCGAGACGACATCTGCAGATTGCGCACAATAAAGTACGGAAGAATCGCACATGTCCAATCAGTCACGATTCCAATGGCAGTCCAGGCGTAGCCGATACGGACAACCACCATGAAATCGCCACAGGTACCGAGAAGAGGATTCCAATATGCTGGGAGCGGATGGCAGTAGAGAAGGGTCGCTAGTATGCCGACAATGGCCATGATGGTGGCCATGAAGAGCATTCCGTAGAGTCCCCAACGATGCCATTGCGTAGTGGTTATACGGTTAAGCGTAAACACTATTGAGGCTTTGATGAAAGGCATGGAGAAGCCGTATATGACGTTAGAGTACATCATATACTCGGCGCATCGAATCATAAGTAAGGGATTCAGTTTGGAGTCGTGCGAGCCCAGTCCATAGAAGCATGCCTTGATGGCGAATATCGCACTCGACAGAAAGGTTCCCTAAGATGTCGAATTGCTTATTGGTAAGCTAAGGTATACTAAAAGCAGAGGTGTTGGCGGCCATTATGTGCCATAGACTTGAAGAGACACTTACATAGCCTAGGACAATAAATGTGTCTTCCCATCCCCACGTTTTGGATGTCTTTTCCATCCATGCTCGGACATAGATCCTCAAAGAAATCACAACTGTGGATAGGACCGAGAAGATCAAGATGGCAATGACAATAGACAAAGCGAGACCTGTCGGCACAATGGGTGGCTCAGCATATGCTTGCTTCGAAAGCAGTTGCCCTTGCTTTAGAGGCGTGAGAGCTGAAGCATCAGCTGCCTGTGGAGCCATGGCGACTGAATATTCGCAGGAGACAATGCCGTATGGTTTGAATGATTATCATTATATCGGGCTGACAAATGCCAGCCTGTATGTATGCTTTTGACGCTTTGGAGATGTGCCAGTCTAATCTGCCCCTGAATCAAACTGCAAATACCACAAACGGACGACGACAGGGAGTTACTGAATCCTTCTCGGTAACGCCCAACGACTATGAGGATCACTGGCCAGTGACATGCCGTACTCGTATTTTGTGAATCCTCCATGAAGTGCATCTAACACTGGGAAGGACGATCTCGTTCCGCTTGAAAATTGCATACCCATTGGTTCCACCCTTCGTGACCAACTGTTTAGACCTAGCCTTATAGTTAGGCCTAAAAACCCTATTCCACCCTAAAAATTATTCTATTTAATTTATATAAGAAATATAGCTATTTTATAAAGATTATAATTTTTATTATAAATATAGCGTTTTTTTATAATTAAAATAGTTATATTTAGTGTTTTTATAATGCCCTTAAAGTCCTAAAGTTTACTAATATATTTATAATCTTCTTATATAGTATTTTAGCCCTAGCTAAGGTTAATAAGGGCAGTAAGTTAAGGAGGGTATTATTATTACTATTATTATTAAGAAAGGTAAGAAGGTTATAGTTACTGCTAGCCTTATTACTATTAGCTTTATTACTATTAGCTTTATTACTACTAGCCTTATTTAGTATTATAATTTATATTTTTTTTTATATAGCCTTTTATATTTCTTTTTATATAGCTTTTAGATTTTTATTATTAGTATTATTAAAGGGCCTTATTATAATATTAATAAAGCTATTAGTTAGCACTACTTAAAAGCACTTTAATATCTCTTTTAAAATTTATAGCTTTATTAAAGCCTATTAAAGGACTTTCTTAATATATTAAGATTATTATTTAGTTATATTTATAAAAAAAATATTATTTTTATAGCTTAAGAGCTTAATAAATGCCTTATTTTAAACTTTAAAAATAAGGAATTTATTTTTCTTTTTTATATAATTAAGCTAGGACTTAAATATTATCCTTTTTAGCCTAGCTGCCTTCCTTTTTATATAATTAGCCTGCTATTATATTTTTAATTATTTAATTTTAAGCTTAATAACTTAGCAGCCTTTATAAAGTTAGGCCTTTATTATTTTAGCCTTATTAGCCTTTCTTACTTACTAATTTTATTATTAAATTTATTTAAGATTAATAGTAGTATAAAATTCTATAATTAATTAAATAAAGCTGCTTTACTTCCTATAGTATAATAATAACTTAATATAGTAATTTTAATTAATTAAAAAGTTATTAATATTTTTTTTTAAGTATAGTAGCTTTTATAACTATAAGGCTAGCTTATTAAAAACCTTTATAAGTTAATAAGCTTATAAAATTACTATATTTTTTATAAATATAATAAATTAAAGCTAAAGCTTAATAAAAATATATATTCTTAAGTAGTAATAATAAAAATACTAAATTAATACTTTATTAATACTTTACTTATTAAATAAAGACTTTAGCTAGTATTAGTAAAATATTAAAAGAAAAAAGACTAGTCTTTTTAAATTTAAATATAATATTATATTTTATAAAGCCCTTATTATATATAGCTTAAAAGAAAGTTAAAAAGTCTAGCTTTATAAAGGCTAGGTTTTTTTAAAAAAGTAATTTTTAAAGTATTTTTTAATAAGCAGCTTTAAATAGCTAGAAAATACTAATATTAAGTAGCTAAAGGATATAGGTTAAATATAATAAAAATTAAATAATAATAATATTAAATTTAATATAATATTTAATAAAGTTAAGGCTTATATAGCTTATAAAGCTATTAATAATAAAAATATAATATATTTTTTTTTTTTAAGCTACTAGACTAGTAATATATTAAATAGCAGTGCTTATAATCTTTTAGAATTTTAAAGCTATATTATATAGCTAAACTACTTTTTAAAAAAGCAGCTAGACTTTTAAGCCTTAGCTAACTTTTATTATAAAATTTAATTAAAATAATAAAGCTATTTTAATATAATCTTAATATTTAAAAAGCTTATTTTTAAATAAGTAAAATAAATATTATAATTAGCCTTAATCTTTACTTAAGATTTAATAAGAAATATTTTAAAAATTATTTATAATAAAATAAACTTACTAATAGTATTAATATAGCTAAAAAAGGTATAAAACTTATAATTACTTAAATTAAGGACCTATAGCTACTAAGCTTAAAATATATAAATAATAATTATTTTATTAATAGTTAGATTATATACCTTTAAACACTACCTCTTCTTAGCTAAACTGTTTTATAAGAAATCTATTTCTTAATAAATTATTAAGACTACTATATATAAATAAGTTAAAATACTATTTAATTATATAAAGACTAAGCTATTCTAGCTTAGTTAAGCACTTTAAAGGCTTATATTTTAAAAACTAACTTACTTAATTTATTACTTAAGTTAAGGAGTGTCTCCTTTTTTATATATTACTATTACTATTTCTAGCTTAGTTAGCCTTATTATTCCTTATTAGTTATTATCTCCTTAGCCTATATTTTTTAAGCTATAAAATCCTTTTTATTAAGGCTTATTATTAAAAAAAGCCTTAATCTTTTTAAACTAGTATATTTTTTTTTTATTTTATTTACTATTTTATACCTTACTAGCCTTTTTTTATAACTCTCTTTTATATATAGTAATTAAATAAATGCCTTTAACTAATTATAAAATAATATACTAAATTATAATAAAACTATAAACTAAGTAAATTAAAACTTTTACCTTTTTTTATTTATCCTTTTAATCACCCACCACCCCCCCCCCCC